>NC_137609.1:54419223-54444223 GCF_963280865.1 Gymnoscopelus braueri
AGCAGTGTAGCCCAGGGTTTAACTCATCTGAACCTGGGTTGTGACAGTGGTGCAAAGTAACTAAGTACATTTACTCAAGTACTGTACTAATTTTGGAGTATTTCCAATTTTCAGTACTTTTACTTCTACTCCACTACATCTCAGAGACAAATATTGTATACTGCTCAAAGAAATGTAGGGAACACTTTGATCCCTTAATTACTTTGAGTTTTCATGAACTGTGTACATACTTCTAACAAAAACTGCTCAAAAGAATTAAAGGATCAAAGTGTTCCCTTAATTATTTTGAGCAGTTTATTTTTACTCCATTACAATTATTTTAAAACTTGAGTTACTAGTTACTTTGTAGATTTTGATTATTACGATGAAACACACATTAACCACATCAGTCCTATTTACATGTACATTATACGGCCATTTGAAAAAATAGCAGATCTACAAGCTCAAAAACAGCAACGATACGCGTTTTGAGCTTGCAAAGCGGCTATTTTCGCCCATGTGACACAAACACACATAAAACGGGGCTTAAGTGGGACATTGAGTGTCTGCGGGTAAAAGGAAGGCTGTTAAAAAGGAGCCTAGAGGTATAGTGAATGATGCCTACATGCTCAAGAACAGACTTGTAAGGCTCAAATGTCAGGGAACACACCTGCACGGAGGAACGCTATAGTATCTATAGCTCAGATAATACAGTAGTACACGAGGGGGTCGATATGGGGTCAGTTCTAAATAACGGTATCACCTGCTTGCCACAGACGGCCCTCCTTCACAGAGTGGGGGGGTGGGGGGGGGGGGGGGGTACACACATGGTATGAATCAAAGGAATCAGATAGTTTGAGTCAACAAAATAATTAGGGTAAATCCCCCTCCCCGTCCTTCTTCCCTCCCTCGCAGACTAATCAGTGTTGATTTCGTCGACTGAAACGATGACGAAAAATGTTTGTTGACTACCTTTTTTGAGTGACAAAAACTAGATAAAAACTAAATATAAACTAAGCTATGATGACTAAAACTAAGACTAAATATATTGACAATTTCGTCAACAAATAAAAACTAGACTAAAATGTTAGTGAGGGATCTAGTGGAGAAGAGATCCAGTAGAACTAAAAGACAAGTCATTTTATGTCCGGTTGCTCTCGGGTGTTGCGCTCTGAAAATAGCAGATCTACAAGCTCCGCGACGCCTTGTGAGCTTGTAGATCGGCTATTTTCAGCATGCAACCGCAGTGTTAAATCAGCCATTACGACGCCGCCATCAAGGCACCGCCAACATACATTTTAGTCGACTAAATCAACTGTAGATTTAGTCGACTAAAACAAAATCAATATTTGCTGTCGAAAATCAACACTGCCTTGAACACGACCAGTTGCGTTGGTATAGACGCTAGGGGTGGGACGATATGGGTACCTCACGATACGATATATATCACGATATTAGGCCCACGATAACAATATATATCACGATATTCGACGATGTTCGATATATTGCGATATCACGATATTCGATATATATTGCAGGAAATTTCACCAACGATATATCACGATATCTGAAAATATCGATATATTGCGATATCACGATATATTGCATGAAAATTCACCAACGATATATCACAATAGTCCTTGTATTCAATTCATAAACACATAAAATAGCACCAAACAGTTCAAAATCATCATTACACAAATACAGAGTAGGAAAAACAACGTATCACAAACTTAAAAAAATAAGTTTTTTAAGTTTGTGTGAATATTTTTCGGGAGGATATCGATTATTTATCGCGGGAGAAAGTATCGCGATATATCGATATATCGATATATCGTCCCACCCCTAATAGACGCTCTGCCCAGCCGGATGCACCGTGGTGGTGGGTTGGGTGCACGACGACGAGGCCCTTCTACGATGGCAACCCCCCCCCCCCCACCCACCCCCCCCCCCCACCATGTTGACTCAGGCCTGTCCTCTGTAGCCCACCCAGCCACCCTGAGGCCATTCAGCCAATTCAATTATTGATTCCTCCAGCCAGCTTCTTTTATACTGCATTATAAATAAAGGTCATACATACAGGGGGAGGCTCTTCTCTTCAGCCCTGCTTACCTAAGCTGATAATGTGAGCTCTGTAGATAATAAGAGCACAGAGGAGCTATTCATAAGTTATACCAGGTTAAAGGAGCCACACTGTTGCTATTATTGTTATTAATGCACTGAATTATGTGGTGGTATAAAGTGAGACACAACCTTTAACTTGAGGCCATTATTATTGGGAACTGTCTAGTCATGCTGAATACTTAAATACATTCTCACATACTGTAAAAAAAAAAAAAAAAAACAGCACCATTTATAACAATGTAATTATTTCCTGCTGCAGAAATCAAGTCTGCAGAGCTGAGCCCTAAAGAGCAGACAGCACAGAGACCACGGTTAGATACAGACAGACCTTTATGCATCCCCAGGGAAATGCAGTTGTGCCACGGTAAGGATAAAAACAAAGGTATGGGAAGAGAGAACACGTATAGGATAAAGGAAACTATATCAAATACATGACTTAACAGCCAACCTGGCCCCTGTGTGTGTGCCTGGGCTGGTCAGGTCTGTATGATAGAGAACAATATAGGTAGATATCATGTGCATTCCATCACCAGTAAAGAACCATGTTCCACAATGTTGTGGTTTAATGGGATTGTACATTTTATCCTGGCAACCAACAGCACGCACGCACGCACACACACACACGCACACGCACACGCACACACACACACACACACACACACACACACACACACACACACAAACTGTTTTCCTAACAACACAAACACCTCCACATCTGCCACACAAGACGCATAGGACAGCATGCATGCTACCCGATGCTTCTGTGAGCATCCATCACAGCAAGTCTCAAAGCTACTAGCAATAGACTGCAAAAAAAAACAAGCTTCTTTCCACGTACAATCAGGTCCATGAACGATCCGATAAGAACCAGAACGAACCGGGACAAAGGGAAATGCTAAGCTCATAGACAGACTTAGTCAGACTG
The DNA here is from genome assembly GCF_963280865.1 of Gymnoscopelus braueri. NCBI lineage: Eukaryota > Metazoa > Chordata > Actinopteri > Myctophiformes > Myctophidae > Gymnoscopelus > Gymnoscopelus braueri. The sequence goes on from NC_137609.1 coordinate 54,422,252, forward strand.
TGTTCTTGTGACTTGGCTTCATAAGCCAAGTCACTGTAAACCACTCAATTTTACTTGATAAGCTGAGGGCGATTGGTTTTGACTGCACATCACTAAACTGGATGAGATCTTACCTGGAGGGAAGAGAACAAGTGGTTGACATCAACGGAACCATGTCCTCATCCCTCCCGGTGAGCTGTGGGGTTCCTCAGGGCAGCATTCTAGGGCCGTTACTGTTTCTTCTATACATTAACGACATGAGTGCTGCCTGTAACTGCAAATTGTTCCTGTTCGCTGATGACTCGGCACTCCTGATCTCGGGAGAGGACAAGTTGCAAGTTGAGGAGGCGCTCAGCTCCGAACTCTCAAAAATCCGTACTTGGCTTACCGATAACAAACTGTCACTACACCTTGGGAAAACTGAATCCATTCTCTTTGGGACCAAACATTCCCTCAGACAGATGGATGTAAATGATTTCAAGGTCAAAGTCGATGACACAATTATCTCTAGCAAAGAAGAGATTACCTATTTGGGTTGTGTACTTGACAAATACCTGACAGGTGATAGCATGGCTACAAAGGTGGTCAAAAGAGTAAACCAGAGAACCAAATTTATGGGCAGAGTTTCCTCTTTTGTCAACCCTCAGGCCCTCAGGACCCTCTCTGGGGCCCTGATTCAACCACTTTTTGACTATGCTTGCACCTCCTGGTACTCCAACACCTCAGTGTCACTGAAGACTAAGCTTCAAACCTCCCAAAACAAACTGATTCGGCTACTCCTCGGATTGGGGCCCATGACCCACCTTTCTCCCACCCATTTTGCCAGCCTAGGCTGGCTCAGGGTGGAAGACAGGGTTAAACAACTAAAAATGGGACTGGCCTTCAAAATTGTAAATGCAAATTTGCCCGATATGCCCCCAATTCCCGCATATCTGAGTAAATACCTCCAAAAGGTTAGCGACACCCACAGTCACAATACCAGAGGGAGCGTTAACAACAATTTGGTACCACCCACCCATAAATCAAACATGGGCAAATTCTCCTTCTACAGCACTGCCACCCAGGATTGGAATAGTCTAACTCCATCCCTCAAAAAATGCAGTTCGCTGGGCTCATTTAAAAGAGCCTTAAAAAATCACCTTTCAGGAGGCCAAAGGTGGAGGTAGTACCATTTTCCCGTTAGACAGCAGACCCCCCCCCCCCTGTTCTTGTACATATTTTTTTTCCCCTCTTTTTTATTTTTATTTTTCGTTGTACATAGTGTTATATATTGTTTTTGACTGTTTATTTTGTAATGATATTTGAACTGTGGTGCCACTATATATGCCTATGAATTAAATACCAAGGCCCTCATTGGAAACAAGTCCGCAAGGACTTTTATGAACGGACCTGTTAGACAAAGTATTTTAAATGTAACTGTGCTGTTTTACATTTTTTGCCTAATAAAATATTCAATCAAAAGCAAGCAACAAGGGGGGGGGGGGGGGTGCTCATGCAAACAGCTAATCAATTCAGCGTCCCCAAAAGTACGTTCCGATGAACGTTCAGTACTCATTAATCTGGCCCATTCTAAACACCCGGCAGGATGCCTACATGCATTAGCATTTGCCATAAATAGTACAAGCTTGATGTATGGTTTGTTGTCAGGTGGAAAAAGCTCATATGCTATGCTATGCTATGGGATCATGTGCATTGGGTGGAAGGCTAAATGAGAAGTGACATCTTTCAGGGACCAACCCGTTCATATAACTGAAGCTGCCGGCACGGTTCAATGAAAACATGTCAATAACACCGCGCCCCGCCGGACGCAATTTACAACATAGCAAAGGAGTTTTTTTTTTTTTTAAGTAAATGCTCGTCTCAGTGATTAGATTTATTTGGCTATTCAAAAATAGCAGATCTACAAGCTCATAGCGCAGCACTTGCTTGTAGATCTGCTATTGTTTTTACATGTGTGCAAATCTTTGAAATCATACATGTTTTTGAAACAACATTTTGAACTCAATTTGCTTCAGGGGGGTCCCTGGAACAACATATGTTGATGGGGATCGGCGGCCAAAAACATACTTTTGGGGACAAGAAAAAGTTTGAGCACCACTGAAAATATAGCTAAAATATAGCTAATAGTTTTTTCAGAAAAATGAAAACATGTGTTGAGACAGTCGACAGTTACAAATGTTCGCTTAAAAAAATACATACTCAAAGATTTGCACACATTTTCAAAAAAATAGCAGATCTAGCGTGGCACTTGGTGCTTGTAGATCTGCTATTTTCACAATATTTATCTGGGGGGGGGGGGGGGTCCCCAATTCAAATATGATTATTTTGGGGGGGTCACGGCCTGTAAAGGTTGAGAACCACCAATCTAGAGGTGGCAGAATATTTTACGAAAAGATTTAGAGATTTTGCCCCAAAATAGGGGAATAGTTCACCCAAAAAAAATCTATTATTTTTTTATCAATGACCCCCTCCATGATGCATTGAAGACAATCATTTGATGACTGGTGGAGTCTCCGGTAGGAAGGAGACCCAAAGAGTCTCCTTTGAGTCTCCTACCGGATACATTAGCATTGAGTCTCCTACCGGATACATTAGCATTGAGTCTCCTACCGGATACATTAGCATTGAGTCTCCTACCGGATACATTAGCATCTTTCAGCCGGTCATCAAAATTGCGACAAAAGCTAAAACATCTCCCTGAATTCAAGGCTTCATAGGGTGTGTAATTGATAGAAAATAAGTCATTTTTGGGGTGAACTTAATGTGGTTAAAACCATTTTAGCTGCTGAAAAATGAATATTGCAATTCATATCACAATTACACAATATCAAGCACAAGAACGTTGTTTTTAAAGCGTTGTGTAAGGAACCATTGTTTGGCAGCCAAAAAAAGAGGGAAGAATATGACATTTCACTTTTTTTTGCGGTGAAGTGACCACACTATTGCTGACATAATGTTAGCTTGACCTGTTGCAAGACTGTGATACAACTGTGTGTGTGTGTGTGTGTGTGTGTGTGTGTGTGTGTGTGTGTGTGTGTGTGTGTGTGTGTGTGTGTGTGTGTGTGTGCGCGTGTTGTGTTGTGTCAATGAATTGCACCTTCTGTAATCTCAACGGCTCTGTTCCCTCCTTTAGACAGAAAACAGGCCTTTTCTTTGCTCACAATGGGCTCTGCACAAAACGAGTTAGACAGTGAGCGCATGCTTTTTGCCTCGCAGCTATTTTAGATTGCAGGGACAGATAGGAGGGAGGAGGAGGTGGTGAAATAAAGATGGAGGCCATGATGGTGACATTAACCCTTAGAGACCGGGAACGCATCGGTGTCATGTTTAAGATTTAATTGGCTATTTAAAAAAAATAGCAGATCTACAAGCCCATAGCGCGGCACTCGGTGCCGCGCTATGAGCTTGTAGATCTGCTATTTGTTTAGAAATCTTGTCAATTTGTGCAAATCTTTGAATATATATATATTTTTTTAAAGCGAACATTTTTTACTCTGTTACAACTTCTGGGGGTCCCTGGGAACAAAACATTTTGAGATGGGGGTCCGCGGCCAAATGCGTATCATGTTGGGGGTCCTTGACATGAAAAAGTTTGAGAACCATAGCAACATAGGTTTTTCAGAAACATTAAGACATTTGTTGAGACATTTGACAGTTAAAAGAAAAAAATATTTATGTTCAAAGATTTGAATTTGTTTTCACGATCTTTCAAAAACAGCAGATCTACAAGCTCATGAGCTTGTATATCTGCTGTTTTTGAATAGCGCAAAGATATCTAAAAATGACACACATGCGTTCCCGGTCTTAATGGGTTAAGTATATCTACCTGTAAGGTTCTCAAGGAAAAAACACAGGTATTTCTGTCAGGCTGAACTCTGAATGTTCAATTCAATTCAAAGGGGCTTAACTTATAACTTAATATACTGTATATACATTAGTAATGGCCATTGTATTGAATACTAATGTTGTAAAATGACTTACTTCTTTGCATGTATCCCCTCTTCCCATTAGAACCCTTAAAACCCCATTACACTTCATTGACCAGGGTCTCCCAGTGATCCATACTTGGCCCCTTACTTCTTTCACTTCTTACACCAAAATCTCTTTGCTAAAAAATAGCCGATCTACAAGCTCACAACGCGGCAGACTGCGACGAGTTGTGGGCTTGTAGATCTGCCGTCTTCGGCCAATGTTCACATATTATGACGAGCCCAGATTGGGGACGTCGGGGTTCTTGTGGTTCAGATTGTTTCTTCACTGAAACCAAACCAGAAGGAAAGCTGAGACTTTTCTAACTATTGCTGTAACAAAGTAGGGCAAACAAACTAAAAAGGCTAAAAACGGTAGCTTATCAAAGCGTACTTTTATATATGACTGTCCCAGACCATCTAGGTGTTCCTTATTCACAAAATGCTGAGAAAGTAAAGCATACGCACGCACGCACGCACACACGCACACACGCACACACACACACACACACACACACACACACACACACACACACACACACACAGGAGCACTCGCCAATCCCTCTGGCTGCTCCTTGCTGTAATTCAGGTATGAATGGTTCAGTCACAAAGCCATTTTTTCCTTTAGGTTCCTTTTCTTTTCTTCCTTTTCTTAAGGTAAAGCATGAGAATTGAGTTTCATAGCCTGGTGTTAACAATGAGGTATAACTTACGCCTCCCCCCCCCCTCTCTCTCTCTCTCTCTCTCAGCTTGGGGGCTGAGCAAAGACGAGGAGAAAAAAGGACAGAGACAGACAGTGGTGGAAAAAGTACTCTCATTTGTTACTTAAGTAAACGTACCGATACTGCAATGTGGAAATACAGGTAAAAGTCCGGAATTCAAAATGTACTTGAGTAAAAGTACAAAAGTGTTGGTATCAAAATGTACTTAAAGTACCAAAAGTAGAAAGTACTCATTATGCAGAATGTCCCGTTTCACAAGTTTTCTAATGTATACAAATCTTTTGAAAATAGCAGATCTACAAGCTCACAATGCGTCGGCGCATTGTGAGCTTGTATCGGCTGTTTTCAAATGGCCGAAATGTGTTTAGGGCTGAAGTGGTTAATGTATGTTTTGTAATAATAATCACAATGAACAAAGTAACAAGTAACTAAAGATTTCTAATAATTGTAGTGGAGTAAAAGTGCAATATTTGCCTCTGAGATGTAGTGGAGTAGAAGTACAAGTACTGACAATTGGAAATACTCCAGTAAAGTAAAAAAAAAAAGTCTTCAAAGGAGTACTTAAGGACACTACTCGAGTAAATGTACTTAGTTACTTTACATCACTGGCGACAGACAGAGAGAGCACGTGTGCCAGACAGTGAGAGAGCTGCTAAACCTGTATCCCAGCCCACATAGCATTGACAGATAGCTATCTGCGGCTCAGACGCAGATCAACCTGGCCTTAACGCACACGTCAACAACCATCCTCTATCCTCCTATACGGGAGGAGGAGATTAGCGCTCTACAAAAGGCCTGGTTGAACAGCTTGTACATCTAACATTAAACAACCCAATAAGCACCCCGATTAGCTAGGCTCTGACGAGGGGAAAAATGTGTTCCTTTATGTTGTGTTTGTGTGAAATATGCAGCAGACACAACAGAGAGATGAATGGTTGTCGTTATAAGCAGTGAGGCCTACAGTGGAATCATGTCCCCTGGAATCAGATTCTACCTGCTCTTAATCCTCTTGCATTGAGTGTACTGTAGGCCTACTGAACTATCAGCCTACATACAAGTCCATGTCACCTTCCTCTCGCCCATTCAATGTATATAAATGCACCATTTACCATTGTATTTTGCTACTGTGGCTGGTTGTCAGGTATCGCTGATTGGACATTCAGCTCATGCTACTGTTCCAGTCAGCACAAGCCTCTCTGTATAATGGAAGCATCGGCTATTTAAAATGTCTAACAAAAATAAAGGCTCTTGTGACAGGCACGCCTTAAAAGACAAGTAATTAAAAGACAAAAATGTAGTTAGTGGCACCAGGACGTGTGCTCCCAACTGTGTTCTAATGGGAGCCAGGTGACAGGGCTGACAGTAGTTACAGGGCCTCGGGACACAACCGCAGCAGAGAGAGAGCTGGTGCAAATACATTTCACCTCAAGGTCCAGCAATCAGACAACACCGTCTCCTAGATACCTGCACGCACACGCACACACACACACACACACACACACACACACACACACACACACACACACACACACCCCCACACACACACACACACACACACACACACACACACACACACACACACACACACACACACTTTCTGCTCGATTAAACCAAGGCTGAGACTAAAGGGAACATTATAATGCCCAACGTCAGTCAAGGATTCTAAAAATCTCTCTTCATTTCCAGTGTGATTATGCAACAGGCCACTACGATGGACCTACTTTAAAACCAGTGGTTTAAGAAGTACTCAGGTATTTTACTTGAGTAAAGGTAGCAATACCACACTATAAAAATAGTCTGTTACAAGTAAAAGGCCTGTGTTCAAAATGTTACTTGAGTAAAAGTACAGAGGTATTGGCATCAAAATGTAATTAAGGTACCAAAAGTAAAAGTACTAAAATGTTTGAAAATAGCCGATCTACAAGCTCACGACGCGTCGCGATGCGACGCGTCGTGAGCTTGTAGATCGGCTAATTTCAAATAGCCTAGGTATAAAATAGGGCTAAAGTGGTTAATGTATGTTTTATTATGTAATCATTTATATCCGCAAAGTAACTAGTAACAAAAGTTTTCAAATAATTGTATTGGAGTAAAAGTATAATATTTGCCTCTGAGATGTAGTGGAGTAGAAGTAAAAGTACTGAAAATTGCAGTACTCCAGTAAAGTAAAAAATACCTCAAAAATGCACTTAAGTTACTTTACACCACTGTCTATATGTTATACTTTGTTTGTATTTTGTAAAGTAGTGAAAACACAGCTGATCTACGATGGTAACACACCCATCAATAATTATTTTATGCTGGCGTTGGTTTTTATTCACATTGCTTAGAAAAGCAAAGGGCTCCTAACTCACTTTAATGCTCCAGACAGTGGAGTTTAGATCATTAAAAGTGAAGCCTTTCTTCTTCTAAATCATTTCACTGCCCTTGCCGTTTGGATCAGCACCAAAACAAAGGGGCCGTGCGTTAAATTATTCTTGAACGTTTTATTCACATTTCAACATAATAATAATGGCATGCAGGTCGGTGTGGGAATACACACTTCACGTTTCCCATGCGAGTTAGGGTCAGTGTTGCCATGTCTGCCTATTATAAGCGAGTTTGGGCTTCTTTTTTTCTGCAAAGTTGCTTGTAAATATTGGCATTTTTTTTTGTAGTTGTCACATCTTGTATACAAGTACACAAGATGACAATTCTTGTGTGTGTAAGTAAGTACACAAGAGTACAGATCTTTGGTTTTGGTCTGTCAACACTGTGGCAGCAATTATAAAGAAATCATTAAGAACGGCAAGTAGGTGAACAAAAATAGAAATGGCAAAGTGTGTGTACATTAGTCATAGCACATTTTGAAGTGCTAAAGGTGTGTGTGTGTGTGTGTGTGTGTGTGTGTGTGTGTGTGTGTGTGTGTGTGTGTGTGTGTGTGTGTGTGTGTGTGTGTGTGTGTGTGTGTGTGTGTGTGTATGTGTATGTGTATGTGTGTGTGTGTGTGTGTGTGTGTGTATTCAGAGCCACTGGTTGAGAACACTATAGTCTTAAAGGAAGGTGGCACAGCTCTGGTGTTGTTGCAGTAACTCCTAATGACAACAAGGCCACACAAGGACACCCTGACTGTTCATTCAAGCAGACACTGTAAGGAGAGAAAGGCTCCATTTTTGTTTTAATCATCACATCAAAGTTGTCCCAGTGTATAGACTAGACTAGAACACATGGGCTGTGGCTGCATGCATGTTATCATTACTCTGAACAGAAACAAAGCGGTCATCAGTTGTGTCTCCCGTAGGGCTCACTGCTGTGTGTTCTGAGACAATGTCACTATGTGTTGCTGGCGACGCATTCTCCTAACACTCAACTACCTCAGTGGGGGAAAGAAACGACTAAGTACATTTACTCAAGTACTGTACTTACAGGCATTTTCTTTTGACTTTATTGGAATATTTCCAATTACAAATAGTTACATTTTCACTACGTCTCAGAGGCAAATATTGTGCTTTTACTCCTCTACAATTATTTGGAAACTTTAGTTACTTTGTAGTTTTAGATTATTATTACAAAACCTGCATTAACTGCTTCAGCCATGTGTGTGTGTGTGTGTGTGTGTGTGTGTGTGTGTGTGTGTGTGTGTGTGTGTGTGTGTGTGTGTGTGTGTGTGTGTGTGTGTGTGTGTGTGTGTGTGTGTGTGTGTGCGTGTGTGTGTGTGTGTGTGTGTGTGCTCTACAAGCGATTGTGAGCTTGTAGATCTGCTATTTTCAAAAGAGTTTGTATACATTTCAAAACTTGTGAAGTGGGACTTTCTGCATAAGGAGTACTTTAGATATATTTTTGAACACTTCCGTACTTTTACTTGTAAACAGATTGTTTCTACACTTTCTGCAGTGATATTCATACTTTTACTTCAGTAGAAATCACAGCAGTAAACTAACTGTGGATGTTCAGAACAGAACAGAACAGGGCCGGCAGCCTGCTCTGGGCTCCAGCACACAGCAGCTCAGAGGCTCAGCCTGTTCATTTTAATGAATGAAGGTGATAAAAGATATACGACATGGGGGGGGACGACGTGATGACACACATTTTAATGTCTGACGCTATACCTGCTTCAGCTAGAGCTGGCTGCTGGCCTATATACTGGGGTCAAATGTTTCCCATGTTATACTCCTACTGTATGTGTGTGAACAAACATCTGTTTCTCTCCGGTGCCTCGTTAATGCAGCGCTTCATACCCGGTGGTTATGTTGTGCCGTTTGTGTTGAACGGTTCAGAAATGCATATTTGGGCGAGTGTGCCAGTCAGTTTAACTTTGATGTTGTTTGTCTCAGGCCGACGAGGGGCTTGTTCCAACAGAAGCTGTCTCTCTCCCTCTTGCTCTCTCTCTCTCTCTCTCTGTCTCCTCCCTATCTGATCCTCAAACAAAACCTTTACAGTGAAGCTGCACTGATAGCGAGAGGCGATGAACTCACAGGTAATCCAAGCAAACATGCCTCCTTTGTCTCTTTTCTAACGGCTGCAGAGTGATCAGGTACACATGGATGCACTCCACAAGAAGAAGAAGAAGTCTCTGCATGCATCTGGAAGCTTTACACACATTTATTTTGTTTTTGTACGGGTTCACGATTACACATTTAAGTTGTCGATTAATTGTCCCTCAAACAATTGCGATTAACGATTTAATTCTTAACAACTTAATTTCTGTTTGCCTTTCAGGCTTCACAATCAGAAATGTCACACCTGGGCAGATATGACAAATAACTGAAATATACAAAGAAATCACTGACCTATTTAATAATTGTCAAAATAGTAGAAATACAGTAGTTGATCTACAAGCTTACAACGCGTCACAAAGTGACCTGTTGTGAGCTTGTAGATATGCTTGTAGATCTGCTATTTCTACTATGTTTGGAAAATGTATGAACATTTTTCAACATACGATACGATTATGCAAAATAATTGCGAAAAACTTATAATGAGAAAGGAGAAGTTCACACAGAACTAACTCAGTATTGACGTTAAGGCAAGAAAATAGAAGATGCCATCATAACAGCCTAATCTCATGTATGTGTGATAATACATGGAATAATAACATTAAGGCCACTCATCACTAGCATGTCATACTGCTGTACGGATCACTGCAATTCACAACAAACAGTGGTTTAGAATATTAACTCCTTTTTCCCTTTACAGTTCTATACCTGAGGTACTAAAGTGCAAACAGTTTTACTTAAGTAAAAGTAGAAATACCACAATATAAAAAATACTCTGTTACAAGTAAAGGGCCTGTGTTCAAAACGTTAGTTGAGTAAAAGCACAAAAGTATTGGCATCAAAATATACTTAAAGTACCAAAAGTAAAAGTACTAAAATGTTTGAAAATAGACGATCTACAACCGTCGCATCGCGACGCGTTGTGAGCTTGTAGATTGGCTATTTTCAAATAGCCTAGGTATAAAATAGGGCTGAAGTGGTTAATGTATGTTTTATAATGTAATAATTTATATCTGCAAAGTAACTAGTAACTAACGTTTTCAAATAATTGTAGTGGAGTAAAAGTGCAATATTTGCCTCTGAGATGTAGTGGAGTAGAAGTAAAAGTACTGGAAACTAGAAATACCCCAGTAAAGTAAAAATACCTCAAAATTGTAGTACAGTACTTGAGTAAATATACTTGGTTACTGGTACTAAAGTACTAAACTGCTTCTATGAAGACCTGGGCAGAGTTTGAATCCCATGCTTGTAATGATAGAGAACTATATATGAAGGGGAAACGTTTAGGCTCCATCCACAGCTTATGGGTCAAAGAGGGAACAAAACATACCCTCATGATTCTAGCTCTCAACGGAACCCATAACAAATCATGTCTGGTGTCTCCGAGTGTCAACAAGTTGTTTTTCATCGTCCTTGACATTGTGTCATGTGGTTCTTTGGCATGTCTGCACATAACAAGGCCTGGTTTCCCTGGAGCATTGCCTTGACGTGACCAGAGTACAGAGCCTGAAGTGTATCATCACATATGGATGCTTGGCAGATTACGGGCTTGTCTTCCTGACTTCTTTGTTAAAGAAGACCCACTCTTATTGTAGTGGCTGACCACTTAAACCCCTAGCCTAGATACTCTGTAGACTTGGCGTAGCCCCAGGGGTTTAGCCTTAAGTTGGCCCCCTCATGTTCTGCCTCTAACATGTGGTAAATAGTGCATCTATATAACGCCTTTATTCAAAGTGATTTACAATGAACACTACATTCACACACACACACACACACACACACACACACACACACACACACACACACACACAGTGGAGGAAAACCACACAAGGGCCTCTCAACCTGCTCACCAGGAGCAGTTAGGGGTTCAGCGTCTTGCTCAAGGACACTTTGACACTAACCCAGCAAACACATAGCTGATCTACAAGCAAGAACAAGCCTCCTACAATAAGCTGTACACCTATTTTTTGACAGATGTTGGCTTTTTTTATGTCCAGAATAAGAACAGCAGACTTGAATGTGTTTCTTGACACACAAGGGAGGGACCCTGCCAGCCTAGAGTTAAAATCCATTCCTGCCAGTCAGCGCCTTCTGTTTCTAATATATTGTACTTCCTACACGGCCTCCTCCTACAGTCTGTGTCAATACAATAATAATACTGAAACGCAGAAGACTTTCTTCAAAGAACTGTCATCCATATGGTCACATCAGTGACACTATAGTTTACATGATAGACTGTCATCCATATGGTCACATCAGTGACACCATTATAGAGATCATTACATAGACAGATAGACGATGACAATCTGGGCTTCTGGAGTCTTATTCCACTGTGGTCACATATTTAGGGAAATATCCCCCATGTGCTGATATGTGTGTATACACAACACGCTCTGTACCCAGACTGGCACAATATGTCATCCATACCCCATGCTAAACCCTATCCAGAGAGAAACAATACCCTATGTTTATCCATAACAGACAGAGACAGAGAGAGCGACAGAGAGACAGAGCGACAAAGACACACAGAAATACAGACAGACAGAGAGAACGAGGGATACAGTGGGTATAGTGAGAGAGAGAGAGAGGCAGGAGTGTGTCTGTGCGAGTGCGTGCGTGCGTGCGTGCGTGTGTGTGTGCGTGTGTGCGTGTGTGCGTGCGTGTGTCACAGAGAGAGGATGAAACAGAGAGAGAGATATAATAAATGAAATGGAGAACCAGAGTTATATTTGACCTAATCACATCTCTCTGTCTCAATTCCCCTGTTAGCTCTCCGTTGCATTGATTTTCAACCTTTTTAAACAAATCAGTGTTAATTTGGTCAACTATAACTATGATGAAAGATGTTCGTCGACTACCTTTTTTTCACTGACGAAATCTAAATAAAAACGAAATAAGAACTAAGCTATGATGACAAAAACTAAAGACTAAATATTATTGACAATTTCGTCAACAAATAAAAACTAGACTAACATGTTAGTGAGGGATCTAGTGGAGAAGAGATCCAGTAGAACTAAAAGACAAGTCATTTTATGTTTGGTATTGCGCTCGGGTGTTGCGCCCTGAAAATAGCAGATCTACAAGCTCACAACGCTTGTAGATCTGCTATTTTCAGCATGCAACCACAGTATAAAATCATCCATTACGACGCCATCAAGGCACCGCCAACATACGTTTTAGTCGACTAAATCAACTGTAGATTTAGTCGACTATAATCTTATAGTTAGTCGACTAAAACTAGACACAAACTAAAACATTTCAGATTACTAAAATATGACTAAAACTAAACGGAATTGTATTCAAAAGACTATGACTAAAACTGAATCAAAATTTGCTGTCAAAATCAACACTGGTACAAATCGAACCACTATGTGTCCATTTTGGGCCCACCTGGTGGTCCCAGGACCCCCGCATTGAGAACCAGTATAGCTCCCTGCTGGTCTCTGTGTGCGTCTCCTCCCACAGGGGTCACCTCCTCCTCACAGGGGTCACCTCCTCCTCCTCACCGTTGGTCCACGTCCCCCCACAGAGGACACAGTGAGGGAGGGAATGACTCCATCCGTCCGTCCAGAAATAGCTCCCAGTGCAGTAAGCTCTTCACACTACATACATACGCATGGAGGAGACTGGACTGGTGCATGGTCACCGCAGTGCTGTCCCAGACCCCCCCCCCACCTACCCCCCACCCTACTCCACTCACCCACCTCCCACCACCCCAAGGACGACGGTCCACAGCCCAACCCTAACCCTTTGAGGGATTCCCAAGGGATTTCTCTGTTACAAGTAAAAGTCCAAAATTCTAAATGTACTTGATTAAAAGTACAAAAAGTATTGGCATCAAAATGTACTTAAAAGTACCAAAAGTAAAAGTACTAAAATGTTTGAAAATAGCAGATCTACAAGCTCACAACGCGTCGCGATGCGACGCGTTGTGAGCTTGTAGATCGGCTATTTTCAAATAGCCTACGTAGGAAATATAGGGCTAAAGTGTTTAATGTATGTTTCATAATATTATAATTTATATCTGCAAAGTAACTAGTAACTAAAGTTTTCAAATAATTGTAGTGGAGTAAAAGTACAATATTTGCCTCTGAGATGCAGTGGAGTAGAAGTAAAGGTATTGGAAATACTCAAGTAAAGTACGAATACCTCAAAATTGTACTTAAGTGCAGTACTTGAGTAAATGCACTTAGTCACTTTCCACCACTGGTTCCCGCATCGAGTGGGTTAACGCTACACTATGAATAAAATGATATTTTGACCAATCTGTGTGGTAGAGAATGTTGACACGATATATCTTACACAACTGCAGTGTGTGTATGCGATGCGCTCTCCCTGCTCTCTTCTATTGAGACATGTGTATGATGCTGTGGTCAGGTTTGACCGCTACTGGTGGCGGCGCAGCCTGGAGGTCAAAATTACACGTCTGTGTCTCCCCTGAGCAATCAGCCATGACAGCCATGCTCTATGAGCAGTGACCACCATTGTGGAAGTTTTCTAAATGCAGTAGTGAGTGTGTAGCAGCCAGTGTTGCCATGTCCGCTTATTATAAGCGACTTTGGGCCTGTTTTTGCTTGTAAATATTGGTTAGTTGCGTTTTTTTTTGTTTGGGGGGGCTTGTTTCTAAAGTGTTAGTTGTTGCTTATTTGGGCTGGTTTGCTAATGTTGCTTAAACCACTGTTTCTCAAACATTTTCACGCTCAATGACCCCCAAATGAATATGTATTTGTCTGCAGACCCCCATCTGAAAACATTTTATGCCACTGATGCCAGGGACCCCCGTACAAGATTTGTGATGTTAAAATGTCAAATTGTTTTCATTTTCAGAGACCTGGTTGCTTATTTCTCTTGCAAAATCTGGCAACGCTGGCAGCAGGACTCTGCCATTGCTCAGTGATGTCACTGTGTTACAGCGTGGGCTCTGCAAGAGGCTGGCTGTCTAGAAGTGGGTCTGTCTGGGTGTGTCCGTCCGTGGGCCAATCCTGCTGGACTGATCAGCGCCTGATGTTCTTATGCACACTGCCAGTAGACCAACTTAACACCACCACTCTTTTTAGTTTTTATTTACAGGTTTTATACTTTTTTTGAAACGACTAACTTAAATGTTTGACTTTAAGATGACTGATATGTCACAAGCTGGTTCACATTGAAGTCACACCGTTCCCATGTGCAGTGGTGGAAAGTAACTAAGTACGTTTACTTAAGTACTGTACTTAAGTACTGTACTTAAGTACAATTTTGAGCTATTTGTACTTTACTTTAGTATTTCCAATTTCCAATACTTTTACTTCTACTCCACTACATCTCGGAGGCAAATATTGTACTTTTACTCCACTACAATTATTTGACAACTTTAGTTACTAGTTACTTTGCAGATATAAATTATTATATTATAAAACATACATTAACCACTTTAGCCCTATTGTATGCATAGGCTAGTACTTTTACTTTTGGTACTTTAAGTATATTTTGCTACCAATACTTTTGTACTTTTACTCAAGTAACATTTTGTAATGTTAACACAGGCCTTTTTACTTGTAACAGTATTTTTATATCGTGGTATTGCTACTTTTACTTAAGTCAAATATTTGAGTACTTTTTTCCACCACCTGCCCATGTGAATCCTGAGATCCACATGATTCTATGTATTGTTCCACATACCTGCCTCAAGTACCAGTGAGTGTAAGAGGTTTCATGTTTATTCTTGAAGTGTTATATAGTGTCAGAGTGTCACTGACTGACTGGGCCCATTACTAACCAGTATAACCATTAAAGTCCTCAAACAGCGTCCTTCCCTTCCCTTCCTTTCATGTCCTGCTGCTTCACAAGCATCTCCTCCTCAGCTTCTCTTCCTGCTCTAAAACGGCCTTGAGCCTGTCGCTGCTGTCCATGCAGAAACCTCCTATCTCCATGGTTCATAAATGTAATGCCCTAGTTCATCATCAAACAAGAGTGTCACACAAAAGTAGTGAAAATAGCCGATCTACAAGCTCACCACGCGTCGACGCGCTGTGAGCTTGCATATCTGCTATTTTTCACCATCTTAACCCATTAAGACCGGGAACGCATCATTTTTTGATTTCTTTGGCTATTCAAAAACAGCAGATCTACGAGCTCATAGCGCGGCACCGAGTGCCGCGCTATGAGCTTGTAGATCTGCTATTTTTGAAAAAGATCTTTGGTTCTGGGGATTCTAAAAATGTCTTCTAAATCCTAAAAAAAAATGTTTTTTCATGTATTTGGCTGTGGACCCCCATTTTGTTCCAGGGACCCCCCAGAAGTGTTAACAGAGTTAAAAAATGTTCGCTTTAAAAATATTTATATTCAAAAGATTTGCACAAATGTGAGCGGGTACAGTGCTTTAGGCAGCAAGGGGGCATTTTTCATTTTTCATTTTATTACAGATTGTTGAAGTACAGAATATAAGCTTTCATATGATGTATCATTCATTGAAATTGGAACACATTTGAAGAAGATGTGATCATTTGAATCTTGTCATCTTTAATAGTCTAAACTGAGATAATCCCTTGTAAAGAATTTCCACTTTCTAGCACCTCTCAGCTCCAGGTAATGGGCGTGAACAATGGGTAATTTATTCAACCTAGCCACTCCTCTAACCACTCCCCCATTTTCGGATTTTTACTGTGGAAAGCAACTAAGTACATTTACTCAAGTACTGTACTTAAGTACATTTTTTTAGGTATTTTATACATAGGCTATTTGAAAATAGCCGCTCTACAAGCTCACAATGCGCATTGCAACGTGTTGTGAGCTTGTAGATCAGCTATTTTCAAACATTTGAGTACTTTTACTTTAGGTACTTTAAGTATATTTTGATGCCAATACTTTTGTACTTTTACTTTGCTTGAACGTAACATTTTGAGCACAGGCCTTTTACTTTCTATATTGTGGTGTTGCTACCACCAAGTGCTTCTTCCACCACTAAATTTGACCCACTGGTAGTCGACTATAGTCGAGGTTTACCTACTAATGATAAAGACACGCACAAACCTGGTGTTTGCACTCTCCATTTACAACCCGTACATCTACAGAAACGTTCAGATTTCAAATATAAAGTCCTTACCTCATGACAACGGATGTTACCATTCACTTCGGGTGGGTCTAAGTACCCGTATCTTCCATATTGTTCAATAAAAAGCATTTTAATCCGATCGGCGGCCATTTTCTCATAGAGTTATAACGTATCAGGAGTGCAATACCCCCCCCAACCGATACGGCCGCGTAGTTGAAAAAAAAAACGGAGATGGCCATCAATCGGATCAAAATGCTTTTTATTTAACAATACAGAAGATAAGGGTACTTATGAGGGCCCGTACATAATTATAACACCCGTGGTCATGAGATAAGAACTTTATATTTGAAATCTG
Organism: Gymnoscopelus braueri; assembly: GCF_963280865.1. Lineage (NCBI taxonomy): Eukaryota > Metazoa > Chordata > Actinopteri > Myctophiformes > Myctophidae > Gymnoscopelus > Gymnoscopelus braueri. The sequence continues at coordinate 54,438,784 of NC_137609.1, forward strand.
AACGTTTATGTAGATGTACGAGTTGTAAATGGAGAAATGCAAACCAGGTGTACGTTCTGCCATGACGCTTGGCGACGAGCTAACAATGCTAAAGCTCCTAGCCTCGTTACTCCACTGTTGTTTTGGCCACATCTTCAGTGAAATACTTCCATACGAACGTCGAGCGGCCTGTTGTTTAGCTGGGGCTGACCTCACCTAGCTGCTGTGTTCGCTACAATCTTATATTGTTTATACAACTAGATTCTGTCCCGAAAAAGACTAACGCAATTGGCCGCTTCCTAGCCCTGGTCCAGAGCGTTAGTGAGATTATTTTTATTTACTCCACTGCGCCCTCTACAGATCTGGACAATTTGAACTTACCATTAACCAAATCTGTAGAGGGCACTGTGGAGTAAATAAAAATAATTTCCGTCTTGCGGACATTTTCTGCCCAAAAAGTGTATTTTACAGAGTAGCTGGGGTGCTGAGAGGCTTCCCACCTCCGAGAATAGACTTTCAACAACACAAAACAGCCTTTGTTTCAGTGAGTAGCGAAATGGTTTTGTTTATTTTCACTACTCTTGAGTCTTCCAGGGCGTTAGAGGGAACTCACTAACGCTCTGGACCAGGGTCCACCGTGGTGAAGTTAGTTTCAGCCTCAGGTTGAATATTCACCCGGTGGATATTACTCCAGTAAAGTAAAATACCTCAAAATTGTACTTAAGTACAGTACTTGAGTAAATGTACTTAGTAACTTTACACCACCACAGAGAGGAGCGAAACTGATGGGCGGGGATTAGGCTTGTAACCGGAGTACAATGCCTAGCTATGACCAATCGAAACCTCTCGGGTTAGCAACTCTCTACCAAACTCTCCGCCCACAGGACCCACAAGAAACAAGCACACAGACTAGCAGAATAGGAGCCTACTTTACTATACAAATTTAACCATTTAATGACGTTAAAACGGATATCTGTTGGGATTGAAAGCTTGCTCGACATTCGAACTGTGTTAATATGGAAAAAAACGAAAATCAGCCAAAAAAAAAAAAAAGTTATTTTGCTTAGTTTCTACCGTTTCTCATCTCGCGAGTTGATGCCCGAAACACCAGGCCTGCTCACAAATGTTCAAAACTGTTCAAAAATATCAGATCTACAAACTCATAGCGCGGCACTCGGTGCCGCGCTATGAGCTTGTAGATCTGATATTTTTTTAATAGCCAATATAAATCAGCATTAAAATGACACAGATGCCTTCCTGGTGTTAATGGGTTAGCTCAGTTTTAATGCTCATTACTAAGGAATGGTTTTGAACATAGAAGGTTTCCTGGCGACAGCGACGCTGTGACACATGTAACATGCTCTCTCTCTCTCTCTCTCTCTCCTGGAGCGTGTGCAGCGTGTTCCTCCTCCTCCTCCTCCTCCTCCTCCTCCTCCTCCTCCTCCTCCTCCTCCTCCTCTCTCTGGGTCAGCCTGCCCTCACAGAGAACGGCTTGAACCAGAGCCATCAATCAGTCTATCAGGATCCACTGACCTTCAGGGTACCTGCACACATCACTCTGACTGTATGACGCTCTACCAAGAGAGAGAGAGACCTGTACACTTCACTCACAGGAGAGGAGAGGAGAGGAGAGGAGAGGAGAGGAGAGGGGAGGGGAGGGGAGAGGGGAGGAGAAGAGAAGAGAAGAGAAGAGAAGAGAAGAGAAGAGAAGAGAAGAGAAGAGAAGAGAAGAGAAGAGAAGAGAAGAGAAGAGAAGAGAAGAGAAGAGAAGAGAAGAGAAGAGAAGAGAAGAGAAGAGAAGAGAAGAGAAGAGAAGAGAAGAGAAGAGAAGAGAAGAGAAGAGAAGAGACAGAGACAGACAGAGACATAGAGAGAGAGGGAGATAGAGAGACAGACAGAGAGAGGTAGAGAGAGAGAGAGCTCTGTGCACTGCTTTCACATGGCAGGGGAGAGACTCCAGTAAAAAAAAAGTATTGGCATCCAAATATACTTATAAGTGCCAAAAGCTAGACTATACTCATTTATGCACAATGTATATTTCACCTTTCTTTCTTCCAGGAGTTTTCAAAACGTGTCAAAATCTTAAAGAAATTGCTGATATATAAAATATAATATAAGCTCACAGGGCATCTGCACATAATAGCCAAAGTATAAATGAAGGCTTCGTTTGGTTAATGTATGTTTTGTGCAACGTAGCTTGTGGCACTAAAGTGTCCAAATAATTGTAAAAAAGGTGCAATATTTTTTTGCCTCTGAAAGGCGGTGGAGTAGAAGTACTGAAGTACTGTAGTAAAGTAGAGTACTTAAAGTTGAGTGAATGTACTTAAGTTATCACTACTGTTGGTTTCACGTGGCACAGGGAGACAGATGGGAACAGAACACTCTGTGAATTCACACAAACACAGATTGTTGTTTTGTTGTGTTCTTCACAGGGACAAACAACCACTTTATCGTCCTCGTCACGGCACAGACAACATGATTACCGGCAGGTTTTGTGTATTTTGAGAGACATTTTGAGAGACATTACTGTGACAGTGGTTCTCCACCTTTTTGAATTTCAAGGACCCCCAGTTTTTGATATAGCAGACCCCCCCCATTTTATCATCTACTCAGGCCTTTGTGAGCCCCCCAGACAGTTTTTAAGTTGCTTGATTAATTATTTAGATATTTGATATTCATTTTATCAGACACGCCCCCTTCCTATACAAACCCATTGTAACTTCAAACTCCATTTTAACCATGTTAGATTCATCAAAAACACCCGTCCTTGGTTCTGGTGACTCATCCTGCCCTCCTAATACGTGAGGGGGTCGTGTTTTTCCGATTACTTTTTTCATTTATTTTATTTAATTGTTTTATTGTATTTTATTTTTTTCATTTTCCAAAAAAAATATTTAAAATAAATGAAAAAAGTAATTGAAAAAACACGGCCCCCTCACGTATTAGGAGGGCAGGATGAGTCACCAGAACCAAGGACGGGTGTTTTTGATGAATCTAACATGGTTAAAATGGAGTTACAATGGGTTTGTATAGGAAGGGGGCGTGTCTGATAAAATGAATATCAAATATATAAATAATGAATCAAGCAACTTAAAAACTGTCTGGGGGGTTCACAAAGGCCTGAGTAGATGATAAAATGACCAAAAGTTTTTTTGAAAGTGAAATATCCCTTTAACTCTGAGAGCGTACGAATGGAACCAAATGGACCCGTAAGGGTCCATTTGGTTCCATTCGTACCGCTCTCAGAGTTGCAGACCTGTAAGGGTCCATTTTGGACCCCTGGTGGTCCCCAGAACTGAGGTTGAGAACCAGTGTACTATATGACAAGGTTGGAAAAAACAAGACGCATTGCAATCATTGACTGTATGAAAAGAATGGACAACGTGACGCCATTGTGTTTCTACAGAGCGTATAAATGAAGCCGATTGTTCAGCAATTTCAAATATCTTTAAATATGGCGTCACATCCTGCAGAATGACACCAGACCATTATTGGTTGGGTAGCTTGTCAATCAAGAGCGGGGGGTGGCGGGGAATGAATGCTATTGGTTGTGTAGCTTGTCAATCAAATCATCCCGCCCCCCCCTAGAGCATAACCTACTTTATTGTACACATACCACATAATAAATGGGACCATAATTTAGCAAAACGCATCATTTCATGATGATTGAAAGGAGACTTTAAACTAGTGACTGGAAGCATATAGAATTTATGACCATTTTTATTAAAGGTAAGAAAATCTAGTCTAAAGTTTGTCAAAAACCCATCCGCTTGCGTTAAAATAAATTCTTTCTGACACCAGCAGGGGGTAAAACAGCGACACTACAGGCCATTCATATGAACTGTCTCTTCCGTATTAGCCTCAATGTAAAACTTTCAATCTGATTGGCCCTTGATCGCAATGAGACGCAGAAACATGAAGGTGAAGGAGGAACTCCTGCCTGTCGTGAAGCGAAAACAGCAGATCTACAATCTGCTCAATCGCACTACACTGTCATGACGACGCGCAGCAGAGCTTGTAGATCTGCTCTCTCAGATGACGGTGGTGGTGTGTGTGTGTGTGTGAGGGAGGCTTTAAGAAGCGGTTGACCCAAGTGGCCGCGCACAGAAATATGTTTTTCTTACTGTGTGGCAACACAGTGCCTCATGAAGGGAGGAAATAACAGAGTGCCAAAGGTATCCTCTCTTAATGAGTACCTTAAACTGTGTACTCTGTAATCACTGACTGAGCTCTAGGACGGCTGGGGGTTTAGGGGGGGGGGGGAATGGAGCCTACAACCAGAGCTCTAGGTTTCAATGACAGAGGCGTCACTGATGGCCTGATGGCTAACTGCAGCATGCTAACTGTCTGATGGAAAGATTGCTCAATGACCCCCACACACACACACACACACACACACACACACACACACACAGAGTCAAAAAGAAAACAGGAATGCATACAAATAGATGCATAGTTTAACTTAAAGGTGGCAAAATGGTAAAATGGTATATTCATACATAACGCCTTTATCCAAAGCACTTTACAATGTGCAATACATTCACCCATTCACTCACACATTTAACATCTTTATTTGCGTTCACATTTTAAGAAATTCTTGAACACAAACAATAGTAGATGCACAAACTTGGAAAAACTCAATGACGAGTATTTCAGTATTACAGATCACGGGTACAGGAAGCATCGCCTCCTCCATATATGGCGACTGCCAATTATCACAGACATTGAACATAATTTTGCCAATGCCTTAGCTTTTGGCTTGGGCATTCCTGCCATCTGCAGGCCCCTCACAACTGATTTATAGACATTACCGAGGCTTCCAAATATGAACACAAGCAGTTTACATTTGTAACCAAGCTGCATGATAGCATCCTTAAGACGTTGGTACTTAAGCACCTTGGTAAGGAATGCCTCTTCCAGACTGTGGTTAAATGTACATGCAACTTCCAAAATGGTCACTTCTCTACTGTCCTCATCAACAACAGGTCACACACACACACACACACACACACACACACACACACACACACACACACACACACACACACACACACACACACACGGTTCATAGGTTCGGTAGTTATAGTGCGCCCCCCATCCAGCTGCCCGGGGCACAGCACGAGGAAAGAGGAAAAACATGACAATACATGGAAGACATGGACAAAGACTAAAGGCCAGTCCACACCAATGCAACTCCTTGCAACCATTATCCCCAAAGGCAGTTACAAGGAGTTGCATTGGTGTGGACCTGCCTTAAAACGGTATGGTTACAAGGAGTTGTGACTAGTTGCGTTGGTGCGCTCTGGCCTTTAAACTAGGACGAGAAGAACACACCGTGTGAGCCACTGCAGCGCCCTGCGGCTTCACTTCTTCTGCTTGTTTGTTTCCACACTGAAACCAACAGGCACACAGCTGGCTGAGAGGTAGCATTTCCTGTACGCGCACAGCGCTGTCACACAGG
>NC_137609.1:54449223-54469223 GCF_963280865.1 Gymnoscopelus braueri
AAATAAAGTATCAGAAGTAAATGTTTAGGACACAGATCTACCTCCTCGTCTGGCCTCCATTCACATGATTAAATAAAGTATCACAACTAAATGTTTAGGATCTTAGATTCCACAAGAAGGAAAATAATCAGCTGTAAAGACAGCAAAGAGAGGACATTGTGGGGTTATTATATCTATTAAAACTTTAGTATTATCATTATATCCAGAGTGGTGCAGCCCTGAGTATAAAGTAAAGTACCTTCCTCAGCCCTGAGTATAAAGTAAAGTACCTTCCTCAGCCCTGAGTATAAAGTAAAGTACCTTCCTCAGCCCTGAGTATAAAGTAAAGTACCTTCCTCAGCCCTGAGTATAAAGTAAAGTACCTTCCTCAGCCCTGAGTATAAAGTAAAGTACCTTCCTCAGCCCTGAGTATAAAGTAAAGTACCTTCCTCAGCCCTGAGTATACAGTAAAGTACCTTCCTCAGCCCTGAGTATAAAGTAAAGTACCTTCCTCAGCCCTGGGTATAAAGTAAAGTACCTTCCTCAGCCCTGAGTATAAAGTAAAGTACCTTCCTCAGCCCTGAGTATAAAGTAAAGTACCTTCCTCAGCCCTGAGTATAAAGTAAAGTACCTTCCTCAGCCCTGAGTATAAAGTAAAGTACCTTCCTCAGCCCTGAGTATACAGTAAAGTACCTTCCTCAGCCCTGAGTATAAAGTAAAGTACCTTCCTCAGCCCTGAGTATAAAGTAAAGTACCTTCCTCAGCCCTGAGTATAAAGTAAAGTACCTTCCTCAGCCCTGAGTATAAAGTAAAGTACCTTCCTCAGCCCTGAGTATAAAGTAAAGTACCTTCCTCAGCCCTGAGTATAAAGTAAAGTACCTTCCTCAGCCCTGAGTATAAAGTAAAGTACCTTCCTCAGCCCTGAGTATAAAGTAAAGTACCTTCCTCAGCCCTGAGTATAAAGTAAAGTACCTTCCTCAGCCCTGAGTATAAAGTAAAGTACCTTCCTCAGCCCTGAGTATAAAGTAAAGTACCTTCCTCAGCCCTGAGTATAAAGTAAAGTACCTTCCTCAGCCCTGAGTATAAAGTAAAGTACCTTCCTCAGCCCTGAGTATAAAGTAAAGTACCTTCCTCAGCCCTGAGTATAAAGTAAAGTACCTTCCTCAGCCCTGAGTATAAAGTAAAGTACCTTCCTCAGCTACCAGGGGTCATTGGGTCATGTTGTGTGAAAACCTGCAGTACTGTGAGTGACAGCTTGTTGAGGTTTCATGTCGGAGCGCAGACATTTGACTTCTTATACTGCCGTTTAACCTCTTTAAAGTGCTACATACTTTGCCTTACGACGAATAGCAAAAATGGATGAGCTCTAACACATGGCGACGCGTGGTGAGCTTATTAGATTTTCACTATTATGGAAAAACAAATGTCTGAGTATAGTTTTTTTTTTTTTTTTACTAAATGTTTATCCCACAATTTTTGTAACTCATTTTTTCACCCAGTGCCGATTGCCTCAGCTGTAATCCTGGGCGCTACTCTCCCTCTGCCAGCCTGGGAAGAGCCCCGAGCTGAGCTCATGCCTCCTTCAATGCATGAGGAGCTAGCAATCAGCTTCTTATCACCTGACAGGGGAGTTTCCCCGGTAGGACGTAGAGCACGTGGAAGGAACACGTTATTCCAACCAGTTCCTTTCCCCTCCATCAGGCGCCCCGGCTGACCAGGGGGAGGCGGTATAGTGACCAGGATTACTGCATGTTTTTGTGAGGGTACCTACCCTAGGGAACACGGGGAGAACATGCAAACTCCACACAGAAAGGCCCTTTCACCAACCCCACCTAGGGTATGGGCACTGATGATGCGGAGGAGAAGACACCCCCCCAGCGCCCACAGCGTCCCCAGCGGGAATCGAACCCAGGACCTTCTAGCTGTGAGGTGACAGTGCTCTGTACCACTGTGCCCCCTTTTCTGACTAGTGTTGACAATAATGATGACGTGCACACACCCACAGCGGGGACACTGGGGTTAAATGGGTTAACTCCGCTCAAAATGCATGTCTGACTCTGAAGTGAATTTATATTGTTGTGAAAATGCATAACAAGCAAAGTCTCTCTGGGCTCTATACTCCTCCAGTGAGCTGTGCTCCTCTGGGACCTAAGCTCATAAGAGGAGCTCTCTCTCCCCTCTCCCCTCTCCCCTCTCCCCTCTCCCTCTCTCCCTCCCCTCTCCCTCTCCCCTCTCCCTCTCTCGCCCTCATTTCTTATCCTCATCTTCCCTCTAGACCCCAATGGTTCTCAACCAGTGGTCCGGGGACCACCAGTGGTCCTTGAGGGGGTTCCAGGTGGTCCCCAGCTAAATGATGGAGAGTTGGTAACCAAATGGACCTTAAAGATCTTTAACTCTTGAGAGTGTAAAATGAGGTCCATTTGGTTTCATTGTACGCTCTCAAGAGTAAAATTATTGTTAAATGCATTATTTAATTAAAGAATTGTTATTTTGATCCGTTTGCCTGTTGTCTCTCCTATTGGTACCAACATCAATACACTATGGATGGAATTGTGGACAAAATCCTATCCAACGATAACAACATATTCTAAGTCTTGAGTCTGAGGCTAAATCTCATCAAACGGTCCTGTGGCTCAAATGCTGAATAAATAATGGACCTTGAAATGAACAAAAAGGTTGATAACCACTGCTCTAGCCCTGTGGTTCCCAAACGGTGGGTCTGAATGCATTTGTTTGGGTCACAAGTACATTTCACTTTGTTTTTCCTTTACTATATTTATTTTTACATTTTTATTATTTCAAAAGATTTTCAAAAATGTCCCCCCAAAAACTAACATATAATATAATAAAACAAAAATAAATTAAAAACTAATTCAAACATTCCATCAGAAGAATGTCATAAATAATAATAATGAAAACAAGAAATCAAATAAATTCCATAAATTAAGAAATGAGCAGTGAAAAGTAGCAGATCTACAAGCGGTCTCTTTTGGCCTGGGTCTGGAGCTCTAAAACGTTTGTGAACCACTGCTCCAGCCTCCTATAAGAATGATCCTTCCAGGGTCAGTGGGACAGCGCGGCCTTGACCTTTGCTCTTCTTACTTATCGGCACGGCTCTGTCTGTGATGAAGTGTGCAGACTGGGAGCTAATGCTAATTCACTCACCGTTAGCTGTGGCCAGTAAACTAACTATACTTGAGTACCGTACTTAAAGGGCAAGACCACTGTGGTAGAGGTGTGGGTTGTGTAGTTGCCTTGCCATGATGTCACTTCAAAAGGTGGACAAGAAATAAAAAATAATTGTTCCATTGATTAGAAATTGATCATCCAGAATATGCTCCTCATTGACTTACATTGTAAAGTGAAACAGCTGTCTAAGTCACTCTTTAATCACATAAACAAACAAAGTTGACTCAGACAATATAGAACATCACCAAACCCAGCAGTTTTTATTTTTTTTATTTTTAATTTTAACTTCCTGTTGATGTTGTCATTTTTATTAGGAATCCGCAGATCCAGATCTTATGGTGTCATGCCGTTTCAGCGTACAATGTAAGTCAATGAGGAGCATATTTTTTATTATCAATTTCTAATCACTGGAGCAATTATAAAGATTTATTGTCCACCTTTGGAGTTACATCAACTACACAACCCACACCTCTACCCAAGTGGTCTTGCCCTTTGAGTACATTTTTTTCGTATCTGTACTTTACTTATAGTATTCATTCATTGATTTTTTTAAATTACACATGAATAATTGAATTATGAATGAAAAAAATCTTGAAAATAGACGATCTTACAAGCTCACAACACGTAACCAACGGACGTGTAGATCTTGCAATTGTACTTGAGTAAAAAATATTTTATGAGCAACTTTCACTTGTAGAGTGTAGAGTAATATTTGACCAGGAATGTCTATAGTTTGCACTGAGCTTCACCAGAGTGATCTCACAGTCCTTCAGTTTGAACAGACAACATGCTGATATGATGATGATGATGATGATGCAACAGAGGGACAAACGTTGCCATTTCTTCACCCGGATATTGCAATTGTGAGACAAGTTTCAAATGAGAGAAAGTCAACACAATGTGAGAGGAATCGGTACAATGTTCAAGCTACAGTTAGTGAGAACTAATGCTAAATGCCATTATATTACCGTTAAAAGGAGTGACCCCTATGCAACAAGTGGAATGAGGAACTGTAACAATGTATATCACATTAAATTATTGCATTACATCACGTTCTAAATACATACTCTAATAATGTGCAACCTTCAAAATACAAGCGCATCCGTTGGACAAGAACACAGCGTTCTGCCTCAAACACTTCTGTTAACTTCAATAGTTGATATCACTATATTGGCTACTTTGCCATTAACCCATTCAAATAGCAGATCTACAAGCTCATAGCGTGGCACCGAGTGCCACGCTATGAGCTTGTAGATCTGCTATTTAAAAAATGTTGATGAATATTTATATTCATCAACATATATATATATATATATATATATATATATATATATATAGGTTTTTAAAGCGAAAATGTTTTACTCAAATCTTTGGATTCTACAAATGTCTTCTAAATCCTAACAGTTTTTTTTTTTTACTAAACAGTTGCTATAATATCAGGGGTGCTCAAACCTTTTCATGTCAAGGACCCCCAAGATTATATGTATTTGGCCGAGGACTCCCATCTCAAAATATGTTGTTCCAGGGACCCCCAGAAGCAAAGATTTGAGTTACAAATGTTCAAGATTTTTCGCTTTGAGCTTGTATATCTGCTATTTTTTAATAGCCAAGTTATAACATAATGGTTAAGGTGGTTCAAATCTAAAATGACAGATGCTTTCCCGGTTGTAAAAAAGCTCAGAGCAGTGTGTGTGTGTGTGTGTGTGTGTGTGTGTGTGTGTGTGTGTGTGTGTGTGTGTGTGTGTGTGTGTGTGTGTGTGTGTGTGTGTGTGTGTGTGTGTGTGTGTGTGTGTGTGTGTGCGTGCGTGCGTGTATGTGTGTGTGTACACAGAGGTGAGTGTCCTCTGGTACAGTAGCCATCCTGTGGATCAGGTACATTGTATCACTAGCACTTATCTGGGTCCAGATCGATGCAGTGACATGACAGCTAGGTTCACCATGTGCCCGTCTACAAGCTTAGTTACCTCATTTACAATATGAACCACTTTACAAAGAACCAGAACTATAACGGTGCGTTCACACGGGAAGATAAAAAAATACAAAGATACAAAAATACACCGCATCTTTGTCTCTGTGTCGCTTTGTATCTGTGTTCATTTGTATCTGTGTTCATTTGTATCTGTGTTCATTTGTATCTGTGTTCATTTGTATCTGTGTTCATTTGTATCTGTGTTCATTTGTATCTGTGTTCATTTGTATCTGTGTTCATTTGTATCTGTGTTGCTCAACGAGGTCGTTGACGTCATCAAACGTGCGGAGATCGGAGCTACAGTTGTAGCTTTGTGTCTTTGTATCTGTAAGTTGAACCCAGCTCAACTTACATTTGTATCTTTGTATCTTTGTCGCTATAGAGCTACAGCAGGGGTGATGCAACTTAGATGATATAGAGGGCCACTATATTTCCACACTCACTACAGAGGGACACATTGCATATACTGTACAGAAACCTCTTATCTGCGTTTTTTTTTGCCATTCTATGTCACACAAAAGTAGCAAAAATAGCAGATCTACAAGCTCAAAACGCGTCGCAGTGCGACGCGTTTTTGAGCTTGTAGATCTGCTATTTTTGCCATTTTTGAATTGGAATCCAGAATATTTTTTGCTATTTTTGAATTAGAATCCTGAAAAGTAAAATTTTTATTTAATTTCAAATGCATTTACTTATACTTATGTTAGCTTTATGAACTTAAATACAAATACATTGGACATAAAAAAGACAATAGAATGTTAATACTAGTCATTAAGCTACTAATATAGACTGAAGTCATTAAAGCGGGTCATGTTTGCATGTTTGGAATTGTAAACAGCTGAAATCAATAATATATCAATATTAACCTGTGGGCTGCATTAAGTGATGGTGGGGGCCGCATGTGGCCCCCGGGCCACCAGTTGCCCATGTATGAGCTACAGCTACAAACGTGGGATGTATCTTTGTATCTTCGTGTCAATGGTTTCCATTGATAATGAATGGTAGCATGTATCTTTGTATCTGCCCGTGTGAACGCACTATTAGGATAATTATAAATGTTGTTTTGAAACTGGTTGGGACACCACAACAACACCACAGTGATGAACTAATGACACCATATGGATCACGTTCAGTGATCAATGTGATGAAACAGACAAAAACACTGATATCAATCATAAATCCATCTGAATTCTCACGTTCAACGTGTTTACATAACTTTACTTAAGTAAAAGTATCAATACTGCAATATAGAAATACTCTGTTAAAAGTAAAAGTCCGGAATTCAAAATGCACTTGAGCAAAAGTACAAAAGTATTGGTACCAAAATGTACTTAAAGTGCCAAAAGTAAAAGTACTAAAATGTTTGAAAATAGCAGATCTACAAGCTCACAATGCGTCGCCATGCGACGCGTTGTGAGCTTGTAGATCTGCTATTTTCAAATAGCCTAGGTATAAAATGGGGCTAAAGTGGCTAATGTATGTTTTATAATATCATACAACATAATAAACATGGGGATGCCAGGTTGACAGAGGTTAAGGTGGATCATTTGGAACAGTTAGTGCTATCACAAAGCCTGTAGACCAACTCAGATGGAGTGTGTAGCTCCTTTAAATGCATCTAGGTGACCGTGTAGAGGGCACCTACTGTGGCCTGATTCTGTCACTTATACAGTTACCATTGTTGATGGTTTATTCCTCACTAATATTTGACAAAAGACAAATGGAGGCACAAAAGGCACGTGTGCTTTGGTTTAGTCTTTACCACTTAAGCCCTGTATGCTTCACCGTAGCAGAAACAGACAATACGCCTATAATGGTTTAGGTTTAAAGTTATTACCTGTTACATGTAAAAGTCCGGAATCCAAAATTTACTTGAGTAAAAGTATTGGTATTGGTATCAAAACGTACTTAGAGTACCAAAAGTAAAAGTACTAAAATGTTTGAAAACAGCAGATCTACAAGCTCACAATGTGTCGCGACGCGACGCGGTGTGAGCTTGTAGATCTGCTATTTTCAAATAGCCTATAGGTATAAAATAGGGCTAAAGTGGTTAATGATAAATTATGTTATGCAAAGTAACTAGTAACTAAAGTTTTCAAATAATTGTAGTGGAGTAAAAGTATAATATTTGCCTCTGAGTAGAAGTAAAAGTATAGACAATTGGAAATACTCCAGTTAAGTAAAAGTACCTCAAAATTGTACTTCAGTACAGTACTTGAGTAAATGCACTTTTACACCACTGGTTACGAGGCCTGGAACTCTAATAAATCAAGAGTTTCTCTGTATTCACTTTGGTACATGTTCCACAAAGGCATTCTGTGTCAAAGGCTGCATGCGTCTTTCCTTTGTTATTCTTTTCTTTATCGACCTTGTTAATAAGTTGCTTTTCTTTTTTCTCTCCAAACAATGGATCACAAGTTCCATGGATTGAGGTCACATTTGGGTCCAAAAAAAAAACAGCGTTGGAATTAGTGCTGCTGCGCTTCCGTGCACAAACAGCCTGAGGAAGGGTTGACACAGCAAGGTGTCAGATAATTACTAAGTATAAGAGAGCCACACACACACACACACACACACACACACACACACACACAATGTGGTGCAGAAAGACTTCCCGAAGTGTGAAGTAATAACCATGATAATAATACACAGCTATACATAAGCGTCTGCTTTGTCATTCCAGGAGACATGGTGTCTTTTCCAACACAGAGAGGAAGGGAAGGAGGGACAGACTGGAAGGAATTTGCGGTGCCACAAAATATAGCAGATATACAACCTCGTAACGCGGCCAAATACATATCATTTGGGGGTCCTTGACATGAAAATGTTTGAGAACCACTGATATAATTATAGCAACATACGTGTTTTAAAAGGATTTCGAAGACATTTGTAGAATCCCCAGAAGCAAAGATTTGAGTTAAACATTTTCGCTTTAAAAATAGCGGCTATGAGCTTGTAGATCTGCTATTTTCATAGGGAGGGAGGGAGGGAGGGAGGGTAGGAGGAAAGGACGGAAGGAATTTGCCCCAAGTGTAGTTGGACTGGTATTACAAGCAGGTGTTCCCAAGATGTTCCCATACCTATACAGTATGTGTGTGTCTGCAAGTCTGTGTGTGTGCGTGCGCGTGCGCGCGCTTGTTTAACTTATTACTTTTGAGGGTCAAATGTTCCTTGAAAGTATATACTAGTAGAATTTAGAGAAACAACACACATTGTGAGGACATTTTCCTGCAAGATTAAGAAACATTTCCTTTTTTTCTTTTCTGTTTTGGCTTACAATTAGGAAAACATTCTTGGCTGATTGGGTAAGGATTAGGCATTTAGAGAGGTGTGTGTGTGTGCGTACGTAGGTTCGTGTTTTATACAAAATGTCCAGGGGCGGACTGGCCATTTGGCATACTGGGCATGCCCGGTGGGCCGCTTTAGGATTATTACGGTCATTTCTGGGTCACGCGGCCCAATTATTAGTGGGGGGGGGGGTGTGGTGGGCCGGTTCGGACGAAAATGCCAGGGCAAAATTTTCATGGACCTTTTCATGGACATTTTAAATGTCCATGAATACAGTAAACATAGATATATCGTCTCTGTCGGAGATGAGGTTTCTGCCTGACAGCAACGATGTGCATGTAGTCAGTCACACATAGATCTAAGAGACTGTATGGGTAGATGTGTTCAAACAGACAGACAGTAGACTGTATGGGTAGATGTGTTCAAACAGACAGACAGTAGACTGTATGGGTAGATGTGTTCAAACAGACAGACAGTAGACTGTATGGGTAGATGTGTTCAAACAGACAGACAGTAGACTGTATGGGTAGATGTATTCAAACAGACAGACAGTAGACTGTATGGGTAGATGTGTTCAAACAGACAGACAGTAGACTGTATGGGTAGATGTGTTCAAACAGACAGACAGTAGACTGTATGGGTAGATGTATTCAAACAGACAGACAGTAGACTGTATGGGTAGATGTGTTCAAACAGACAGACAGTAGACTGTATGGGTAGATGTGTTCAAACAGACAGACAGTAGACTGTATGGGTTGATGTATTCAAACAGACAGACAGTAGACTGTATGGGTAGATGTGTTCAAACAGACAGACAGTAGACTGTATGGGTTGATGTATTCAAACAGACAGACAGTAGACTGTATGGGTAGATGTGTTCAAACAGACAGACAGTAGACTGTATGGGTAGATGTATTCAAACAGACAGACAGCAGACAGATCATGAGTGTTTGGTGTGGTCCATAGGCGGCGGGTAATGAAGGCTAGGGTAGGCTAAGCCTTCCCAAATGTTATGCTGGGAAATTCTGGGAATTGTGCAAATTATATATAATATATGTGCGCAGTATTATTTAGTTAATTTTTTGATAATAAATCAGTAAAATCAGGCAAAAATAAGAATTAAATAACCTAACCCTAACCCTAACCCTAACACCGAAATAAAGTAACCAAAAAACAAAAAGAAACAAACAAAATCCGCCCAGAAACCGTTTTTTTTTTGTGCACGCACGCTTTATTGCAAAGGACATGGCAGCTAATGAGCACCAAATCAACCACCCCGGGGTCACCGGGTGACTCATCTGATTGGTTGGTGACTCAGCACCGTGACGGTTGTGAAACGCTGGTGGCAGGAGATCCAGAATAGATCTGTACCGCAACAGAAGCTCTGCATGGATGAAACAATAACTTCCTACAACTAAATGATGAATACAAAACCGATATCCTCCCACACGCCCCCCCCCCCCCACCTTTATATGTTGTTGGCTATTCAAAAATAGCAGATATACAAGCTCATAGCGCGGCACCGAGTGCCGCACTATGAGCTCGTAGATCTGCTATATTTGATAAATCGTGAAAATGAGTGCGAATCTTTTGAATATATATATTTTTTTTTGGGAAAACCAGTGGCAACGAAAAACTCCCCCTTAACTGGAAGAAACGTCAGGCAGACCCTAGGCTCTAGGGTGGGAGGGGCCAGGCTCTAGGGTGGGAGGGGCCTTCTGCCTCGACCGTGTCGGGGGGGAAAGAAGAGAGAGAGAGGGAGAGACAGAGAGAGATACAAGTAGTAACAATAACAATAGTAGCAAATATAATAGTGTAAGATAGTATATGATAATATAATATAGTACAACAATAATGTGTATGCAGTATATAATGGTATAATATAAGAATGTTAAGATCATATACAGTATAGTGTGGTGGTATAGTGTAATGTTCAGGTTTAACTCCCACATTAGCAAGTTGACCAAAACAGCCTTCTTTCACCTTTCAGAAACAAATGCATGAGGTGCTGTCATTTGTTTCATATAGTACTGTGTATCAGCAGGACGCTGATAAAACAGATTCATGCTTTTATTTCAAGTGGACTTGACTACTGCTTCAATGCATTATTTACTGGCCTCCCGAGGAATCTATCGAGACTACAACTCATTAAAAATTCTGCTGCTTGGCTTACTGACAAGAACTGAGGGACGAGAGCACACACTGCTTTCTAGAGCACACACACACACACACACACACACACACACACACACTTAGGTGACCAACCCATGACCTCAACGACCTGCGAAGAGCTACGAGTTTGGGTGTATTTGCCAAGTGGGCGAGGGAGTGGAAGGTACAGTACGGATCAAAAGGTTTTTTTATTAAAGATCAACCACAGAACAGTGGAAGGAATGGGGACAGTCAGGTCTTTACACACAACGGTCGGTCACACCGATATTGACGTCATATTTGGACCTTATCCCAGACAAAGAGCGTTGGGTACTGCTGTTAGGTGTTCTGATGGTCGGGTTGACAGACGGTAGAGGTCTGTGCTACAGGTATAGTGATCTGTTTCTGCTGTGCAACACAAATATTTGTTAAATAGACAGTTTTTTGCTAAATTATTCACCCCAGCAGTGATGGAACAAGTACTCAGATGTTTTACTTAAGTAAAAGTATCAATACCACAATATAAAATTACTCTGCTACAAGTAAAAGGCCTGGGTTCAAAATGTTACTTGAGCAAAAGTACATTTAGTGTTGGCATCAAAATATACTTAAAAGTACCAAAAGTAAAAGTACTAAAATGTTTAGACTACGTACAAAATAGGGCTAAAGTGGTGAATGTATATTTTATATAATATAATAATTTATGGAGCAAAAGTATAATATTTGCCTCCGAGCTATAGAGGAGTAGAAGTAAAAGTGCTGAAAATTGGAAATACTCCAGTAAAGTAAAAAATACTACAAAATCGCACAGTAGTAGTGAGTACAGTGCTTGAGTAAATGTACTCAGTTACTTTACACCACTGTCCCCCGGACAATCAGTCAAATGAATGGATCAGGGCCAAGGGGGAAAGAAAAATAAACTTGGGAAACGCTAATATAAACAACCCTCCCACCCACCACCCACCACCACCCTGCTACCGCAGCTCCCTGCATGTCTGTCTGGGGAACGTAGGCTATGTGAAGGAGTCCCACACACACACACACTGAATCACCTCTGCATCCACTTCATTTAAAACAAGGTTGACTTTTCTTCGGTCGACCACGGCTTGAGGAAAGGTCTTGTCGACCAAAACATAGTTTTTTTTTTAACCCATTAAGACCGGGAACGCATCTGTGTCATGATTAGACGTCTTTGGCTGTTCAAAAAATAGCAGATTTACAAGCTCACGGCGCGGCACAGAGTGCCGCGCCGTGAGCTTGTAGATCTGCTATTTTTGTGTGCAAATCTTTGAATATATATATATAAAAAATTTTAAAGCGAACATTTGTAACTCAAATCTTTGCTTCTGGGGGGATTCTACAAATGTCTTCTAAATCTGTTGCTATGGTTCTCAAACCTTTTCATGTCAAGGACCCCCAAAATGATATGTATTTGGCCGCGGACCCCCGCAATCTCAAAATATGTTGTTCCAGGGACCCACCCCCCCGCCCAGAAGCAAAGACTTGAGTTACAAATGTTCACTTTAACAAAATATATACACATTCAAATATTTGCACACATTTTCAGGATTTTTTTTAAATAGCAGATCTACAAGCTCATAGCACGGCACTCGGTGCCGCGCTGTGAGCTTGTAGATCTGCTATTTTTGAATAGCCCAACAAATCTAAAATGACACAGATGCGTTCCTGGATTGAATGGGTAAATAAAGGTCTCAAGGGTCTAGTCGACCGAGAAACATCCATCCTTTCAATAAATAAATACATACAGAGGTTATTCAGTGTGTGTGTGTGTGTGTGTGTGTGTGTGTGTGTGTGTGTGTGTGTGTGTGTGTGTGTGTGTGTGTGTGTGTCCTTTTGATTTCTTGGGATGTATTTTTTTGGGGGGTTTTGGAACGACAACAGAGGAGTGAAGCGGTTTTGGCGAGCGTATTGTTCTCAAGTACTCTTATATGTACTCTTATGTACTCTTATGTACTCTTATGTACTCTTATGCACAACGAGAACAGACATCTGACATACATAGAAGAAGACATCTTGAAATACACAGGTCAAACACAGGTCAAATACACTACTGTGTAAAAGCATGGAAGGGGGAGTTCTCCGTGTATGAATCCACACACACACACACACACACACACACACACACACACACACACACACACACACACACACACACACACACACACACACACACACACACACACACACACACACACACACACACACACACACACACACACACACACACACACACACACACACACACACACACACACACACACAGTGCTGTAGATTACAGACAGGTGATAGAAGTCTGGGGACAACAGCCCGGGTTAAATGTACACACACACACACACACACACACACACACACGCACACACACGCACACACACGCACACACACGCAAATCCCTTCAAAGGACTGAGCCCTCGTTTAGTGGCATTAGTGCGATTGCTTAATCTGCGAGGTGATATGTAGTTAGAGCAGCAGAGGAATGTCAGCCATGCTGTCCAGAGTGCAGAGTAGACCTGCCCTTCCCTGTGAGTAAACTGTTAGGAAGCTTGTTTGTTCCAGACGGTCACTTCTCTCAAAGTCATGCAGACGGTCAGAGGGAGGAGGAGCAAACTAGGGCTGGGCACTATACGACTTCAAAGAAAGAATATTTCAAACTATTGCCTCCATTATAATTACTTAACACTTAATAACACCAACAATTGTGAAATAGCAGATTTACAAGCCGCGTCGTGAGCTTGTAGATATGCTATTTTCCCTATTTTTGGTGATTAATCAGATTTTTTTCATGTGGATTTGTTGATATACAAGAAAAAATAAACCGTTTATTGTTGCCGATTATTCGATTAACCTACACGAGCCAGAGCCAGTTATTGGTTCTAAATATAATTTTTTTAAACCCATTGAATGGGTCCCATGCACTCTTGTATTAAACTTCTATGTTATAATAACGGATACAGAATACTGCAATAAACCTCCACAACGCACTGACTGAGCAGCCTGTTCCCCATAAGTGACAGTACAGACACTTTAACTCATGGTCAGTGACTGGTGAAGGACGTGCATAGCTCAAAAGAAGCCTTCCAGTCATGATAATATGTTACTAAGATGCATTTTCCTGACTAATAATATAGCATGCTTGGTGATCCATGGAACTCCTTTATGCAACACACATGCCAGCTGCACATCAACAGGGTGGCCTAGATGGTCCAAAAGGTTATCGTAACACAAAAGGTCACAAGTTTAAACCAAGCTGTCGGCGCAGAATGTCCTTCAACAGGTTGTGCTCTGTCAGTGGTTTTGCTCTTTGGGAAACCGCACACGTTTTAGTATTAACCACTTTCAACATGGTGTCCCTACTCTCTGGGCATTTCATAATAAGCAAAATAAATGTCAAAAAAAAGCTTATCTACAAGCTCACACACCGCATTGTGTTATTGACATTTAGCCTATTAGCATGTCAGTCAAACCAGCAGTTGTCAACTCTACGTCAGGGTGGATAAAGAACACACTGACAGTCTGGTTTCCATTCCACCATGTAAACAATGGCATTTACTTGTTGTTCTAACAGACGCTGGAATGAAAGCCTGCAGGGGTGGAGGTGTCTGTCTGTCCAGGAGCGGAACTGAGTATAGCTGTTACAGCTCACTGCATTCTATAGTCTGTGTACCAACAACCCATAGATGACTGGTTTCTATATTATATACCACTGGTTCACTGCATTCTATAGTCTGTGTACCAACAACCCATAGATGACTGGTTTCTATATTATATACCACTGGTTCACTGCATTCTATAGTCTGTGTACCAACAACCCATAGATGACTGGTTTCTATATTATATACCACTGGTTCACTGCATTCTATAGTCTGTGTACCAACAACCCATAGATGACTGGTTTCTATATTATATACCACTGGTTCACTGCATTCTATAGTATGTGTACCAACAACCCATAGATGACTGGTTTCTATATAACACTGGTTCACTGCATTCTAAAGTCTGTGTACCAACAACCAGTGGTGGAAAAAATACTCAGACTGAAGTAAAAGTATCAATACTGCAATTTACAAATACTTTGTTATAAGTAAAAGTCCGGAATTCAAAAAGTACTTGAGTAAAAGTACAAAGGTATTGGTATCAAAAGTAAAAGTACTAAAATGTTTGAAAATAGCAGATCTAAAAGCTCACAACGATGTGAGCTTGCAGATCGGCTATTTGCAAATAGCCTAGGATAAGGATAATTCCTTTTAACAGGACGTTCATGAAAGTCCTTGCGGGCTTGTTTCCAATGAGGGCCTGTGAGCAATTACGGGTTAAAAGTCTTGCTCAGGGACACATTTCATTTCATCGACACATATGCTGGCGTGGCCTGGAATCGTACCTGGGGCAACCAGGGCCTCTGGCTCCCTAGGCGGGCTCACTAACCACTCAGCTATGGCCGCCTATGTATAAAATAGGGCTAAAGTGGTTAATGTATGTTTTATAATATAATAATTGATAATTGCAAAGTAACTAGTAACTACAGTTTTCAAATAATTATAGTGGAGTAAAAGTACAATATTTGCCTCCGAGATGTAGTGGAGTAGAAGTAAAAGTACTGAAAATTGGCAATGCCTCCAGTACAGTAAAGAAAAATACCTCATCATTGTACTTAAGTACTTGAGTAAATGTACTTAGTTACTTTACACCAATGGTACCAACCCATAGATGGTTGGTTTCTATACCCATGTTCATTCTAAAGTGTGTGTAACAAGTGACCCAGTAGCCTGTGTCATTCCTGTACCCAGGCTAACCGCATTCTAAAAGACTGGAGTAGGAATGCTTGGACTATCTGACCCGTTTGCCTTGTTCTCTTTCTTTCTACGTCTTTATTCTGCTTCCCTTTCCTGAAAACTGGAGCTTGTATGAAACATGATTTTACCAGCTTTTTTTTTTTTTAAACACCATGTAACTGTGATGAGACAATACATTTAGAAGTTGACGATTGTGAAGCACCACCACTCATAACCTGTGTGACTTCAGGCTCACTGCATCCTACAGCAGTGTCTCTCATTAGGCCACAGATGCTGCATTTCATATTTATGTTCTTAAATCTCTGGGTCCACAATCATCACCGTAGAAATCCTCAATTGTAATTTAACTCCCGACAGCGTACATCATACATGGGCAACTGGTGGCCCGGGGGCCACATCATGCGGCCCCCACCTTCACTTAAAGCGGCCCGCAGGTTAATATCAGAATAGTGATATATTATTGATTTCAGCTGTTATGATTCCAAACGTGCAAACATGACCCGCTTTAATCACTTCAGTCTATATTAGTAGCTTAATGACTAATATTGTCTTTTTTATGTCCAATGTATTTGCCTTTAAGTTCATAAAGACAACATAAGTATAACTAAATGCATTTGAAATTAAATAGAAATGTAACTTTTCAGGATTCCAATTCAAAAATAGCAAAAAAGTCATCTGGATTCCAATTCAAAAGTAGCAAAAATAGCAGATCTGCAAGCTCAAAACGCGTCGCACTGCGACGCGTTTTGAGCTTGCAGATCGGCTATTTTTGCTACTTTTGTGTGACATAGAATGGCGAAAAAAGTGACAATACGGAGAGACAGTATCTGCAATGTGGCCCTCTGGAGTGAGTGTGGAAATATAGTGTCCCTCTCCATCATCAAAGTTGCATCACCCTTGGCGTACACTGTCGGAGATAAATTACAACTGGAGGAGTTACAGACCCGTTTAGGGTCCATTTGGTTCCTAACTGACACCATCATTGAGCTGGGGACCCCTTGGAACTCCCTCAAGGACCCCCCCCCCCCCCCCCCCAATATTGAGAAGCAGTGTTCTAAAGACTACGTTCCACCACCACCTATAATACCCAGGACTTTGTTGTTGTTTTCATTTTAGCCTATAAACGTGTACCTCTGTGCCGTTTACATAAAGTATTCAATCTAATCAATCAAACCCCATAGCCCAGGGGTCTTTTGACGTTTTTCAGGCCAAGGACCCCCTAGATGGGAGAGAGATGAAGCAGGGACCCCCATATTGTATAACATTGTGTTGCAGATTAAACTTTTTCGTAGATTTCACAGATGGCCTCGAAACTACACTAAACCTCGTTGCCTAAAATAGCCGATCTACAAGCTCGCAACGCCTGTAGATCTGCTATTTTTGGGCTAAAGTTCTCCTCAGAATAGGGATGCTAGGGTTCAATCCTATCACACAAAAGATTAGGAGGACCCCCCCCTGTAGTTAACTCTGAGGACCCCCGGACCCCCTGTTGAAGACCTCTGCCCGTAGCCTGAGTGAGTGGCGTGTCAGGTACACCTCAGGGCTCCTCAGTGTAACAGGACATGAGAGGACAGGCGGTGTGGTGGTGGTACACCGCACCGCCATGCTTTGCCTTCGCCTGCTTTTTTTTAAAGCTGAGCCGACGACGTGGTCCAAAACATGACTCACCACCGTGTGTGTGTGCGTGTGTGTGTGTGTGTGTGTACGCTATGTGAACTTGTATATCTGCTTCCTCAGGGCTCCCAACACCTGCGTAACGATCTAAAGTAAACCGCCACGTTATGCCTGCTTCACACTTTTCCAAGGTGATTCGCGTATAAAGTCATAAATCAGGTTGCACACCGGGGGAGGGGAGGGAGGAGAGGGAGGAGAGGGAGGGAGGGTGTTCATGTGTCCGGCACTGAGCTCTCTCTCTCTCTCTCTCTCTCTCTCGCTCGTCGTGCACGAGTGAATTCTTCTTAAATGACATTTATGACACCCTCAGGGTGGGAAAGCGTCGCTTGTCCTCTTTTAGGCACCTCTGTGTCTGGCACCTCTCTAAAAAAGCCGCTCGCTCTGCGCGGTCAGCGCCGTGATGACCGAGTGTACAGGCCAGCATAGGGTAAAGTACAAGCCTCTATCTTTCAAGGTGAGGTCAGAGAAGCGGTTCATTTACTTTAACTTCCTGGTTTTCGGGGAAGAGATAATTATAATAGAGGGCCTTTTGTAGTCAAAACGAGGAGTGCCACCCAAAATCTAAACAATTCACAGATTGCCGTTCCCCACCCACTTTTTACAACAAAGGTCCCTAAGATACCCTAACCTTATGATGTCACCAGGGCCATGTTCCTGTTACCAAACGCGACTGTCACACACACACACACACACACACACACACGCACACGCACACGCACACACACGCACGCACACACTCCACTCGAGCACCTATTTCATAGTTCACCGTGCGATGGGGGTCGTGCGGCAGAAAGTAGCCGAGTCCAGTGGTGTAAAGTAACTAAGTACATTTACTCAAGTACTGTACTTAAGTAAAACTTTTAGGTATTTTTACTCTACTGGAGTATTTCCAATGTTCAGTACTTTTACTTCTACTCCACTACATCTCAGAGGCAAATTATTACTACAATTATTTGAAAACTTTAGTTACTAGTTACTTTGCAGATATAAATGATTACATTATAAAACATACATTAACCACTTCAGCCCTATTTTATGCCAAGGCTATTTGAAAATAGCCGATCTACAAGCTCACAACGCGTCGCTATGCGACGCGTTGTGAGCTTGTAGATCTGCTATTTTCAAATATTTAGTGCTTTTACTTTTGATACTTTAAGTACATTTTGATGCCAATACCTTTGTACTTTTACTCAAGTAAATTTTGAATTCTGGACTTTTACTTGTAACAGAGTATTTTAATATTGCAGTATTGGTACTTTTACTTAAGTAAAGGATTTGATTACTTTTTCCACCACTGTAAGCCGACCTACCAGCTCACGACTCATCGCATTGTGTTAGATCAAGCGTGTTTGCCTACGATGACATGCCCCCCCCCCCCCCAAAATAAAACAGAGATGCCGGGTTGAAAAACGTTAAAGCGGAGGAGGGGGGATTCCCCCCCCCCCCCCAGAACCCTCAGCATGGGGTGTGGAGGAGGATAAGTTACACAGGCCGTTTCCTTCTTCTTCTTCTCCTCTCTTACCTTGCAGCTGTTTGAATCTTCCCTCCAAGATGTTGGAGTACTGGACCTGATTGACAAACGCCGCCGGGGACAAACAGGGCTCTCTGGGACTGGAGATGTGGTGAGTCTGGTCCCACTCCATGGCCTCGGTCGGTCCGTTTCAGCCTTTCTGTGTGTGTGTGTGTGTGTGTGTGTTCTCTCTGGTTGTGATAATCCCACTCAGAACCAGGTGCTCTCCAGCATAGCACGGCGGGGCGAGAGAGAGAGAGAGCCAGCAGCCTTTTTTACCCAACTTCTTTTTTTTTTTTTAAAGAGAAAAGGTAAACCAATGGTCTTCCACAAGAGGGTGTTGTTGTTCTTCCTTCCTTCCCCCCCGGGGGGAGACACGGCAGAATCTTCAGTAAATCCCCCTCAAAAAGAAAGAAAGAAAGAAAGAAAAAGAAAAAGAGAAAATCCACGCTCCTGTCTGAGGTCCCGTCAGCTCACACAGCACCAGAGAAAATGAATAAGGCACACGGTGGGTCCGGTCGGCGCAGCAGAGGACTGGATAAAATGTTCCCTCCTTTTTTTCTCTCTCTTCTTCTTCTTCACCTCTCTCTCTCCCTCCCACCTTTCTCTGCTCAAGTAGCAGCGGTGAGCGCAGAGAGGAGAGGAGTGGAGGAGTGGAGGGGGAGCTCGGTCCGCCAAGAATTATCTTAAAAAACACAAAAAACACAAGAACAAAATGTCCCTTTTCTTCTATTCCTCTCCTTTTTTTTTTCTTCTCTCTTCAGTTCACCGCTTTCTTTCTGTGAATGAGTGAACGCTTTGGCTTCTGAGTGAAAAGTTTAAGAGATTAAAAACCCCCCAAAAAAAATGACTTTACTTCCTCCTTAAACCTACCCCCCCCCCCCCACCTAAAAAAAGAAAAGAAAAAGAAGGCACGGCCTCCTCCAAACTCTCCAGAGCGGTGCATTCAACCCGGAGGGCCAGCTAACAGGGCGCCCCACACGTTTGTGTTAAAGAGCGAGAGAGCAGAGCTGAACCAGAGGAGAGCGAGCACAGCGCTACAGAGCTGTGTGTGTGTGTGTGTGGCTGGCCCTGCTACAATGACTGACTGACTGAGTCAACAAAAGACACAGAGAGAGCTGTGCTGCTACCCCTGTGTGTGTGTGTGTGTGTGTGTGTGTGTGTGTGTGTGTGTGTGTGTGTGTGTGTGTGTGCTGTGAGCTAATTTGCATAAGGTGTGTTCAGGAGGGGGTGGAGCCTCCTCCCCAACAGGAGGGGAGGATGAAGAGGAAGGGGGGAGGGGTTAGTTAGTTAGGGGGAGGAGCCGTAGAGGTGAGCTGCTACTTGAAAGCTTTTTTTTTTCCCTGGAGGAGGAGTGTTAAAGAGAGAGAGAGAGACACGCACGCACACACACACACACACACACTGTGTCACACACACACACACACACACA
>NC_137609.1:54474223-54491723 GCF_963280865.1 Gymnoscopelus braueri
TTTGGCTATTCAAAAATAGCAGAGCGCCACGCTATGAGCTTGTAGATCTGCTATTTCTTGAAAAATCGTGAAAATGTTTGCAAATCCTTTGCAAATCTGATATATTTTTTAAAGCGAACAAATCTTTGCTTCTCGAGGTCACTGTCACACAATGTGAGAGATGGGGGGGGGGGGGGTAGGGGGTCAAATATGTATCATTTTGGGGGTCCTTGACATGGTAACAGTTTGAGAACCACGGGGGGTATAGAGGACAGAGGACCCTCACGGGGGGCAGTAGACCACGTAGCTGTCAAACTACTTCTAAAGACAAGAGAAACGCCCCTCAGGCTCATCATTACCATTATGTCACCAACATGTGGAATGTCCTTCAGTACCACCAGTACAACCATTCAACCAATCACAGACACTTCTGTGTGACACTCTTGTACATCCAAGTAAAGGCATTAAAGGTAGGGTATCTGCAACTGAGGGTGCCAGGCCCTCTCAGGGACCCCCGTGGAGCCGGGCCCGGACCCCCTGTGACCCAACAAACGCTCTGTAGCAATGACTACTATCACAATATACTACTTTAACCTTTATAACAAAAACAAAACAAAACATATCACTTACCCTAACCTTTAATTCATGAAAAAACATAAAAAAGTAGACATATGGAGAGATAGAGGTTTGTGCCTGACAGCAAATAGACATAAAACAAGATGAAATGCAGCGTTGGGATTAGAAAGAGGAAATGGAGAGTTTGTGGAGCGGGAGGAGGAGGAGGAGGGGACGGGGGGGGGGGTGTAGGAGGAGGTGTGAGTAGTAATAAAGACTCAGGGTGGGCGGGGCTGCAGGGGGGGGGGGGGGAATGACTTCTGCTGCAGCATGTTGAAGAATGCAGCCTTCAAGACCCTGCATGTCACACACACACACTGCATGGTATGCACATGCAACTACACACACACACACACACACACACACACACACACACACAAGTACGTGCATGCACGCACACACCCACCCACGCATGCAAATACACACACCCACACACACACACACACACACACACACACACAGAGAACTCACACATGTGCACACACACACCTCTCACCAGCAGTGTATATTGACACAACATGCATAAACAAACAGAAACACACACACAGTTCATAGTCACCCAGGTGCACATTGTGTGTGTGTGTGTGTGTGTGTGTGTGTGTGTGTGTGTGTGTGTGTGTGTGTGTGTGTGTGTGTGTGTGTGTGTGTGTGTGTGTGTGTGTGTGTGTGTGTGTGTGCATGGTTTTGTCAATCTATTATTCAGTGCACATTGACTGGACACACACACACACACACACACAAACAGATCTCGGGTAACAGTAGTTAGTGCGTGAGTTGGAAGCCATCTGGTTGCAGAGGCGTGTTCTGTTCACATCACAACATGCTGCTTTAGTCGGTCCATGATGGCAACCAGCCAGACAGATACAAGTGCTGCTGCTGCTCTTTAAAAACATTGTTTTACATTAAACACAAATGTCAAAGCTTTTTTCAACACAATTGTATTAATAAAAACTAGAAAAAGTGCTCCTCGGAGCACAGGTCTCCGCCAGGTCAGGTACGTTATTGTGGCCTCCTGGTGGCGCTATAATAGGCCAATGTGAAAAGGGTGCCATTTATTCTTTCACGGCAATCGGACACTGCATTCACGATTTGAGGCATTTTGTTCCAAAAATGTGTTTTGCTAAATTAGACCTGATGGTGGCGCTATAACAGGCCAATGTCAAAAGGGTGGCATTTCTTCCTCGGCCTAGTGGGAATGTGTTTGTGAAATTTGTTCATGATTTGAGGCATTTTGTTGAAAACTTTGGAAGCCAACCTTAGCCAATCAGGATGGAATATGGGAAATCAGACAGATCCAGGTTGATCACATGACTATAGATTTGCATGACGTTTGGATAAAATCTGTAGGGGTAATGTAAAAAAAAAAAAAATCTGCCTCCTGGTGGCGCTATAGCAGGCCCATGTGAAACATTTGGGGCAGAGGTTCTGAATTGGCATGGAGGGAGTGTGTGTGTGTGCATCTACAAGCTCACAACGCGTCGCATCGCGGTACATTGTGAGGTTGTAGATCTTTCTCTTTTTGGAAGATCTTTCTGTTTTTGGGTCTGGAGGAGCTAAAAGGTTTGGTAAAAGGTGCTCTAAGTCAGTGGTTCTCAAAGTGTGGTCCAGGGACCCCCAGGGGGGGTCCTTGAGGAGGTACCAGGGGATCCCCAGCTAAAACAGTTAATGTAGCAAGCTCACAATATAAGCTCACAACACGTCTGATACTTTTTAGAAAAACCTCGACACTTTTTTTGAATAATCATATTTAACACAAATCTTCTGTTAACCCATTAACTCATTGAGTGCCATTAACGTGTTTCGCGTGTTTTACCACTATGGTGCAACATGCCAATGACGTGTTTTTGAAAAAAAAATGATTTTTTATGTTCAGAACCCAAGACATCATTATCTGAAGATTTGCATCCATCCAGCTCCATCCACTCCTTGTTTAACTTAGAACTGAAAAAAGGCTGTATCTCGCTTCCTAAGCACACAGATGCGTTCCAGGTCTTAAGGGGTTAAGATGGCACAGAGTCTTTTCAGATGGGGGGGGGGGGGGGTCCGTGGTCCAAATACATATCAATCTTTGTCATACGATGGTGTATCACATTCATAAACCAGCCGATCTACAAGCTCTCAAAGTGGATACATTGTGTCTCACATTGGTGATGATGTCATCAGAGTAGTACAGTACGTGTCATTGTGTTCTCTGACTGTACAGCAGATCTACAAGATCACAAGATCTACAAGATCTACAAGATCACAAGCTGTAGGGGAACTCTTCATAACATGAGCAGGTATATACGCTGCTACAAGAACACAGCCAAGCCCTGGTGTGTGTGTGTGTGTGTGTCCGTGTGCTTGTGCGTGTGCGTGTGCGTGTGCGAGTGTGAGTGTGAGCGCGTGCGTATGTGTGTGTGTGTGTGTGTGCGCGTGCACTGTGCTTCCCGCAAGGAATGAATCCGCTTGCATTTGAAAGTGAAATGAGGCTAGAGTTTCAAAAATACTTTGACTCCAGCGGCGCTCACATATCCTGAGGGCTTGCGGTTTAAGCTCTGCGTGTGTGTGCGTGTGTGTGCGTGTGTGTGTGTGTGTGTGTGTGTGTGTGTGTGTGTGACAGAGCGTGTAGAGAGAGAGAGAGATACAGATGAAGTAGAACTTGGGTTCGGGGCCTGCCTGCCTGTTGCTTCCCCCTGCTGGGTTCTTCCTGACACTGCACTTCCTGATAGGGGAGATAACAGGTCACCCAACCGGCCACAACTCATCTCAACCGGTTCATTATGGCTCTCCTGTGCAGCAGCAGCAGAACCACATCATCATCATGCCACACTGAGGTGTGTATCACTCAGGTTATTTATGTATCCCATGTTGAAAATGCATGCTATTACTGTCAACCGTGTCAAGAAGCCGGGAACTGTGCTTTTTATACACACGTCACACACACACACACACACACACACTGAGAGAACAACACTGCAAGTAGTACAGTAACTACTGTATGCACGTAGAATGACATGTTCGGGGACCACTAGGCGTCCAAATGGATTGGTGAAAACAGTTTTTTTTTACGAAATATTGTCCAAAACATTGGTAATCGGAGGCCTAGACTCGGGATCAGCATCGTAGCCAAACATGTGGCATCGGTCGGCTATAGCTAGTAGCTACAGTAGATAAAGGGAACGATGGAACCAAGTTCTTATTTATCGGTATCACTTTTTAATTATCATTCAAATCTTAGTGTTCTGCCAATTAGTTGGGAGCCCACTGTGCATTACCCTGGCAGCCCAAAGGTTGAGAACCAGCGATTCATAGCAAGTCATTTACAATAACATTTTGAATCACACTTCTCTGCCCACCCACACACACACATCATGGGGGGGGGGGGGTGGGGGGGGGGTCTGAGTAAAGCTGCCTGCTGTCCTCCTTCTCAGAGTATTTCTGTCCTGGCCTAAAAAAAAAAGGGAGAACTCTGCCTTTTGGGACAGAAGAAGGAGTGAAGCTGGTACTTTGGGGGGCGAGCGACCACACCAGTCAGCCTAATTAGATCTGGTTCAGAAGACCGTCTGTGATGATGTGACGTCCTGACGGCTGATAGTTCTGCTCGTCGTAAGAAGGCAGTAATGATTCATTATTTACCCATTCAATCCGGGGGAATGCATCTCTTGTCTCTGGGCTATTCAAAAATATGAGCTTGTAGATCTGCTATTTTTGAAAAACCGTGAAAAATTTTGCAAATCTTTGAATATATGTATTTTTTAAAGCGAATATTTGTAACTCAAATCTTTGTTTCTGGGGGGGGGGGGGGGGGTCGGGTCCCTGGAACAACATAATTTACAAATGTTACAAAAATATATATTATTGAAAGATTTGCCCAAATTTACAAAATTTTTCAAAAATAGCAGATCTACAAGCTCATAGCGCTATGAGCTTGTAGATCTGCTATTTTTGAATAGCCAAAGAAATCTAAAATTGACACAGACGCGTTCCCGGTCTTAATGGGTTAAGTGTGCACATTCTGCCACCAAGATGTGGAATAAACACCCTACCGCCAGTCAGACGTCTTCATTAACCCATTAAGACCTGGAACGCATCTGTGTTCTTTGGCTGTTCAAAAATAGCAGATCTACAAGCTCATAGCGCGGCACCGAGTGTATGAGTCTATGAGCTTGTAGATCTGCTATTTTTGAAAAATCTTGAAAAAAAAAATGTTTTAGATTTTTTTCAAAAAACTGTTAGGATTCATAAACATTTTTAAGAATCGCCTCAGGTCTTAATGGGTTAAAGCTTCATTTGAGCTCGTAAAATTGGCAATTTTCACTAGTTTAGGTCCCGGGGAGAGAATTTCTCTTTTGGGTTCTCAAGCTAAGAGCTTTGGGAACGACTGAGTTAACACGCACACACACACACACACACACACACACACACACACACACACACACACACACACACACACACACACACACACACACACAGAAGACAGGCAGGTGCTCTTCCTCTGGAAGCTTTCATGAGCAGTGAGTGCTTATGTGGAAGTGTTCAGTGGAAGTGTTCAGTGGAAGTGGCGGCACTCCAAAATAAGAGAATGCAAGACAAAGGCTTAACTCGCACACACGCACACACACACACACACACACACGCACACACACACACACACACACACACACACACACACACACACACACACGGATAATATGAAGTGCACGTACCTGCTAGAGCCTTGATGCGTGAGCGCTCAAAGAGGCGTGCAGAGCTGTTCTCATTGTCCCAGTCTGTCTCTGCAGCCAGGTCCCAGCGGTTGTTGATGTCGTTGTACTGCTGCTGGATCTCCAGGCTGTCAAAGTCGGTGGGCGAGATGGTGCTCATGGTGTCCACACCATCCAACCTGCACACACACACACAATGTTGTATTAATATATATATATAGATGGTGCTCATGGTGTCCACACCATCCAACCTGCACACACACACAATGTTGTATTAATATATATAGATATAGATGGTGCTCATGGTGTCCACACCATCCAACCTGCACACACACACACAATGTTGTATTAATATATATATATATATAAATATATATATATAGATGGTGCTCATGGTGTCCACACCATCCAACCTGCAAACACACCACATTACTTAGAACCTCCAGGAAAACGCTGGCAAAAATTCTTGATTTTGTGATGAAATATGCAGGGTTTTGATGCGATTTTATGCGGTGAAATATGTGGAAAGTTGTGAAAAAAAAGTCTGAATATGCGAAGTTTCAAATTATGCAAAATATGCGAAAGAATTGGGAATATGCGAAAAGCTGCAAAATAGGCGAAATATGCGGGAAGTTTGCACGAAAATATGCAATTATGCGCCCTTACAGAAAAAAAAGGAACCCCCGCATAATCTGCGCCATTTGGCTGATTATGCGATAAATTATGCGATCGCATAATCTCATTTTCCTGGAGGGTCTAATTACGTTTTGATTGATTGATTGAATGCTTGACTTCATGTGACCAGCCTGTGTCGTCAGTCACCTATGACATCATCCATTACCTATGACATCATCCATTACGAATGACATCATCCATTACCTATGACATCATCCATTACGAATGACATCATACATTACGTATGACCCCACATTTGGACAAGACTTCAGCGCGATCAGAGAGCCATTATAATATTAAACTTAAATATTTCAAAAAGTTTAAAACATATGTGAAAGAAAATGGGTGTGGAGGTACGTGTACAGTATGGTCTACTGGCAGTATCATACACAAGAAACGCATGAATGAAATGCTGGATGGTCCAGCGGTTTGCGAGATCAGTTCCAACCCAGACACACTGACACCCACACACAGACCCGTTTAATCCTTGATGTCCCTGTTGTTCTTCTTTCTATCTCTATTTTTTTTCCCCCTATCCTGAAAACTGCAAATGTACTTTATCGCATCAGAGTTCATTTGCATACATTATGCCCTCACGGATCCATTAGTACACTCTCAGGAGTTATGGTGGAAATTAAACGAGTTGGAGAACCGCTGGTACAGCAGACATGGAAGTCCAGATAAGCAGCTCTGACCGTGTGATGAAACCACTTCAACAAACGCTTCCAAATGTGATTAAGACGTTACGACTGGGAACGCATCTGTGTCATTTTGAGATTTATTTGGCTATTCAAAACAGCAGATCTACAAGCTCATAGCGCTATGAGCTTGTAGATCTGCTGTTTTTGGAAAATCGTGAAAATTTGTGCAAATATATATATATATATATATATATATATTTATTTATTTATTTATTTTTTTGCGAAAACTCAAATCTTTGCTTCTGGGGTCCCTGGAACAACATATTTTGAGATGGGGGTCCTAACAGTATGTTATTATATGTTGATGCTCCAACTTTTTCATGTCAAGGAACCCCAAAATGACATGTATTTGGCCACAGACCCCCATCTCAAAAGGTTTTGTTCCAGGGACCCCCAGAAGCAAATATTGGAGTTAAAACATTTTCACTGTAAAAAATATATATATATTCAAAGATTTGCACAAATTTGCACAAATTCTCTAAGAAATTGCAGATCTACAAGCTAATAGCCAACACAAATCTTAAAATGACACAGATGCGTTCCGGATTGAATGTGATTAAAGTGATTACAAAATTGACTTGAGTAGAAGTACTAAAGTATTGGCATCAAAACATATTTAAAGTACCAACAGTAAAAGTACTCATTGCACAGAATGTCCCATTTCATGTTTTCAAACTGGTATAAAAAAACTTTTGAAAATAGCAAATCTACAAGCTCACAATGTGTCGCATGGCGACGCATTGTGAGCTTGTAGATCGGCTATTTTCAAAAGGCCGAAACATATATAGAGCTTAAGTGGTTAACGTATGTTTGGTGATACAAATCTAAATCTACAAAGTAACTAGTAACTAAAGTTTTCAAATAATTGTAGTGGAGTAAAAGTACAATATTTGTCTCTGAGATGTAGTGGAGTAGAAGTAAAAGTATTTGAAATTGGAAAAACTCAAGTAAAGTGCAAATACCTCAAAATTGCACCCAAGTACAGTACTTAAGTAAATGTACTTAGTTACTTTACACCATTGGCGGTCCTCCCTCTCTGCTTTCTTGTAGTCTGGTGTTGAGAAAGGATAGAAATCCTCAGAGGAAGTTGAACCCTTTGCCTCATCTGCCCTCCTTGAAACACGTTGGGTCTATAATTGTCCCGTCGGAATTTTCTGCTGAGTGCGTCGCGCTGAACAAACACATTATTACCTGGTCCTGCTCTCTCATCTAACAAGCTGCCTCACTGTTCAGTGGCTGTTCACCCCGCCCCCCTCCATACCATCAGAGCAGTGGTGGAAAGTAACTAAGTACATTTACTTAAGTACTGTACTTAAAGGTAGGGTAAGTGATATTTTTTGGTTAAAACAAAAAGTATTTTTTTAAAAGGTTAAAATACTATATTCTGATAGTAATCATTGCTATAGAGTGTTTTTTCAGTAACAGATGTCTCCCTGTCTCTCCAGCTCTTTAATAAACAGAAAATACATTTTTCGGTAGGTGTCAAAATCTCAGCCAATCAGGAGAAAGTACCCATTTTTAAGCTTAATTTGTATAGTTTTCAGTTCAAATTTTGCATGCTCATTTCTTAGTGTCATCACTTCCAATTTCACTTGTTTAATCTGTGTCCTGATTGAGTTCTCTGTCCTGGTTGGATAAAATTGGAAATGAAACTACAAAAAAAAAAAAAAAAACTACAAAATACATTTTCTGTTTTATAAAGAGCTGGAGAGACATGGAGACTCTTTATATGGACAGGACACTCTATAGTAACGAGCACTATCAGAACATATACCCATTTTGCAATTATTTGAAACTTTGCAAATCACTTACACTACCTTTAAGTAAAATGATGAGGTATTTGTACTTTACTTGAGGATTTCCAATTTCCAATACTTTTACATCTACTCCACTACATTTCAGAAGCAAATATTGTACTTTTACTCCACTACAATTATTTGAAAACTTTAGTTACTAGTTACTTTGCAGATATAAATTATTATATTATAAAACATACATTAACCACTTTAGCCCTATTTTATACCTACGCTATTTGAAAATAGCCGATCTACAAGCTCACAACGCGTCGCATCGCGACGCGTTGTGAGCTTGTAGATTTTCAAACATTGTAGATTTTCAAACATTTTAGTACTTTTACTTTTGGTACTTTAAGTATATTTTGATACCAATACTTTTGTTCTTTTACTCAGGTAAATTTTTAATTCCGGACTTTCACTTGTAACAGAGTACTTCTACATTGCAGTATTGATACTTTTACTTAAGTAAAACATTTGAGTACTTTTTCCTCCACTGCATCAGAGAGGTGAGCGTATCGGGTACAGCTGAAGGGCGCGTATGCAAATTAACTCTGATGAGATAACGTAACGACAGAAAAGCCGTTTACTTAACCAGCCAATCATTTCAAATAACCGGCTGCTCCTTGTGAGCTGTGGTGACTACAGTACAGTGACTACAGTACAGTGACTACAGTACAGTGACTACAGTACAGACTACAGTACAGTGACTACAGTACAGTGACTACAGTACAGTGACTACAGTACAGTGGCCTCGTTTCACTGTGAACCTAAAGGCTCAAATCAACCCCACTAATTAGATTAATGTATTATCATTTTAATAATATTCTTTTTAAACAGGACTTGCAATCCTGACTGCAGTTTCTAAAGGCACACACACACACACACACCCACACCCCCACCCCCACCCCCACCCCCACCCCCACACACACACACACAGTTATACTTTTCAATATTTCAAAATTCAAATGTGAAGTTTTCCAGAAAACGTAGGTTAGGATTTAGAAGGCGTTTTTAAAAGGTGTCTCAGGTCTACATGTGATAAAGTTCTCCAGACATTAAAGCCAGTGGTGTTGTATTTTATCTGAGAATGCAAATGTGAGACTCAAATACAACCTGACATGCAAAATGGACGTTACACTTCAAGCTCCATAGAGTTAAAACCAGGAACGCATGCATCTGTGTAACCACTTTAAC
This sequence comes from Gymnoscopelus braueri, assembly GCF_963280865.1. NCBI lineage: Eukaryota > Metazoa > Chordata > Actinopteri > Myctophiformes > Myctophidae > Gymnoscopelus > Gymnoscopelus braueri. The sequence goes on from NC_137609.1 coordinate 54,483,869, forward strand.
CATTATTTTATACTTTGGCTATTCAAAAATAGCAGATCTACAAGCTCATAGCGCGACACTAGATCTACTATGTTTGAAAAATCGTGAAAATTCGTGAAAATCTTTGAATATATATATATATTTTTTTTAAAGTGAACATTTTTAACTCAAATCTTTTCTTCTAGGGGGTCCCTGGAACAACATATTTTGAGATGGGTGGGACCGCGAACGAATGCATATCATTTTGGGGGTCCTTGACATGAAAAGAGTTTGAGAACCACTGACATTATAGCAACATATGTTTCTTTTTTCTTTTTTTTAACTGTTAGGATTTAAAAGACATTTGCAGAATCCCCCAGAAGCAAAGATTTGAGTTACAAATGTTCACTTTAAAAAAATATATATATATTATATGGGTAAAGTGGTTTAAGTCTAACAGGACAGATGCTTTCCTGGTCTTAATGGGTTCAGTCAGTGTAATAATGTGTGATTCAGGCCAAACGGCTCAGTGTGTGAATGGACCAGCAGGAGAATGTACATGGAGTGGGACGTGTTGACCATGTTTCTATTCCTATTCAGCCTCCCCAGGGTGCCTGGAGACAGAGATTCACTAGAATTGTGACTCTCTCTCTCTCGGTGTGAATAATGAAATGTACAAATGTACACGTCTGATGAATACGCATTATTTTTGTCAATGGTGCACCCGATACCTATGTTCTCATCCCGATATCAATTGATCACATATTCTGTGGTTTCTATTGAAGGAACAACGTGCTAGCCTGGTTCCAGACCATAGACCCCGCCCACTCTCTGAGTGGGGCTCCTCTTGGTCTGGTGTCATAATGTGAGCCTATGGCTTTTCACGGTCCAAGAAAAACCTGTCCAATCAGAGTCGGAGGTGGGGGTGGGTCTAACGACAAGCCAATCAGCGAATATCTGCTAAAACAAGCTGTGCGATGATGTCAGATGTAGGCGGATCCGTGGATCTCTTGTGATTGGTTTAGGGAAATTTGAATCCCCTCCCCCTGGTAATCGCGGACATTGCAGCCAATTTCAGACTGAAGCTCCACACAGCTTCAGGCTGATCGTCAGGCTAACAACGTGCAGAACCCCCTGGTCAGCTGAGGTGCTATACTGCTCCTGTGAGGTTACACAGAGAAACGTTCCATCATATTTAAACAGAATGACTCCTAGCTTTAGTTAAAGTTCTATTCTGCACACGTGCAAGACTATTAATGACCACCCAGACACACAGAGTGATGACACGAGCACAAAACGTGCACGACCAATGAAATGTGTGTGTAGGACAACCACCTCCTGGTATATATACCCCTGTTATCAAAAGGTAGCAGTCAGGACACGACTGTACGTACGCACGCGCGCGCGCACACAAACACATCTCATAAACACAGCTCATAGCAGCTCATAGCAGCTCATAGCTCACAGCTCATAGCAGCTCATAGCAGCTCATAGCAGCTCATAGCAGCTCATAGCAGCTCATAGCAGCTCATAGCTCACAGCTCATAGCGCGGCACCGAGTGCCGCGCTATGAGCTTGTAGATCTGCTATTTTTTCTGTTTTAATCGTGGATGTTTTTGTGCAAATCTTTGAATATATAAAGAATACGTTTTAAAGCGAACATTCTTAACTCCGATCTGTGCTTCTGGGGGTCCCTGGAACAACATTGGGATGGGGGTCCGCGGCCAAATACTTATCATTTTGGGGGTCCTTGATGTAGAAAAGTTGGAGCACCCCTGATATAGCAACACACTGTTATAGGATTTGGAAAACATTTTTAGATTATGTATTTGGCCATGGACCCCCATCTCAAAATGGATTGTTCCAGGGACCCCCCCTAGAAGCAAAGAGGGCGCTGTTCGCCAACCTATGATATGAGTGATCCTATGACTTCTGGAGAACAGTAGACCCACAAATAAGGTGATCACAACAAACCCATCCCCGTCCCGTCTAATGTTAAAGGATTTAGAAAATCTGGATCTTTGTCAAGAAAAATATTCTATGATTTTTCAAAGGTTAGGGGAAACGCTCGGAATCGCTGGCAAGGCCAGCTATAGACCATGTTTTAACTCTGGCAGTCAATGAGTTAATTTGAGCTCAACTTTCACTGGACTTTACATTGCCATTTTCCTTGTTTTCTCAGGAGGCAATAACACAGAAAATATTCAATGTTACTTTACGACAGCAGAAGTGTATTTAACGCTTAGCCTACTTCAATACAATACTTTGTCCAGTGACTGTGTGTACAGTATATATATATATATATGTATGGAACAACACAAACCTTGTTCTTAGGGTTGTAAAACCCTAAGAACAAGGTTCTTAGGGTCCCCCATGGGGACATTTATGTAGAGATTAAATGGAAAGGTCCATTAACTGAGAGGAGATGCCTGTTTAAGAGCATTGAACAGATTAATGGAGCGGATGGAGCTGTGTGTGTGTGTGTGTGTGTGTGTGTGTGTGTGTGTGTGTGTGTGTGTGTGTGTGTGTGTGTGTGTGTGTGTGTGTGTGTGTGTGTGTTTAAGATGTGTGTGTTGTGTCTGATGGAGTCTGGATGCTGTGTCTGTCTAGTTGTGACCATTACATTCCTGTGTGAAACCAGAACAGTGAGTCATGTACAAGTGAAGAAGGTAGGAAGGTAAATATAGGACAAACAAACCAGAGGAGAGAGGCAGAACAGACATTTGGTTGTTTTGTGTTACCTTTAAACACTTAAACCCTCTAGGATCAGTGAATTGGTCCAGAGTTGGCTCTGTACTCCGACCGCTGTTTTCCCTCTACACCAAAACTCTCTGGCAGAAGTAGCCGATCTACAATTGGTTCCGGTACGAGACACAAAGGAGACTCTTTGTGTCTCCTACCGGAACCGCTGCCGGTCATCAAATTATTGTCTTCGGAATGTGACAAAAAACTAAAACATATGCATGAAGTGTCCATGGGGTCATGGTCATTTTGGGGTGAACTATCCCTTTAAAGCTCTATATTTTCATCACTTTCAACTTCACGTGTTCATCCTGTACGAGTCCTCTCTCCTGATTGGATGAAATTGGGTATCCCGGGCAGAAAGATATATCTCTTAGACTGCCCTTTAATAGTGGTAAAGATGGCTATAGACCCTATTCACACGGCAGCCATGTTGCTATTAAGTCAATCAAGTGCCACCCCGGTTGCCACGGCAACGGGGTGGCACTTTCACATGTTAAATTCCAAAATGGCCACCGTGTGAATACGGTCTATTAGGGAGAAGGTAGATATTGATGAGGAGGACTGTGTCAGGCTAACAGAAGGTAGATTCTCTCTGCCCAACCCAACAGGGAACCGCAGTAATCAGCAGTCCTCATACATGATGTCCATTGATATTCATTGGAGTGGATCTAGCCTTTTTTCCCCCTGTGATCGGGAGGTAGTTCATGGTAATTTAAACATACGTTTCTGGTCATGTATTATCACCAAGGGCATATAAATTAACCTACAGCATTGTGCCTCGGGACTACTGTACTGTACTGACTACTGAGGTAATATATGAATGGATTTTGCAGAGTATGTAGGGGCTATGTGTGTTACTCTCTGTTCAAATTCCATTTTCCACATCGTCATGGAGGGGATCGATCTCTCTCTCTCTCTCTCAAATAATAAGAAGATGATGCCAATTAGAACAACACGTCCAATCCATCCCCCCATTAAAACAAGGTTATGCATTCACCAAGCTGCAGTTTCTTTTCTCTTGAGATGTGACAGATCAACAGGAGAATGGGCGGGTGGACTGAGAGATTTATGGGGCCCGTGTGTGCGTGTGCGTGTGTGTGTGTGTGTGTGCGTGTGTGTGTGTCTGTGTGTTTTAACACATTGACCGCCGGGCCCGTAGTTCTACGGGCCGTTAAATCCAACGGTAAAGCGCCGATCCCGTAGCCTACGGGCTGTGGTGCTTTTTCCTTTTTTTCGAAAAAAAAAACTTTTTTCAATTTTCTAGTACGGCACATTTCATTGTAACACCACCGGAAACAGAATTATTTGGGATCCGGTTTTGACGATCACGCCGGCTCCCATTCTAAAGCGCACACTGAGACGCCATTTTCTTCGATTGTAGTTTTTCTCCTCGCTGATCACTGTTTAACATAAACCGTTCTAACTCAAACATGGATGCCCCGTTTGACACGTGGTTTGGACTGGTAGACGCAGGGAGATGTCCGCGATGTTTACAAACAGTGCACAGATCAATCTTAAGGATTTTAACGAGGTCTATGGCGACGTGAAAAAAACAAAAAACAACAATAAAACGTTGGCACTGGTGAGTACATTATGAGATTAACCTCTGGCTGTCAATGTGTTAATGTGTCTACCAGGACTCTACTTGGGACTAGTCGTGTCATCAGGGACTCATTGTGTCTTCCAAATCCATCAGTTGTTCAGGGTTGACACAAGCAGGCACCATCCAGGCTAAGTAGCACTCAGGAGGGACCGTTTTATGGGCTTCTGTGTTTAGAGAGACAGCTTACTACTGTACGTTTCCCGTCCATTTAAGTTCCACCTGTGACATACTGTAACTACACACCATTCATAGACGGACGTTTCAACGCATGTATGCATTTCTACTCATTCACCCGATTCAGAGAACATTTAGTTTTTTCCGAGTACCAGTGTTGATTTTGACAGCAAATTTAGATTTAGTTTTAGTCATAGTCTTTTGAATAAAATTCCATTTAGGTTTAGTCACATCTAGTTTAGCTTTAGTCGGACTAAATATCATAAGATTATAGTCGACTAAATCTACAGTTGATTTAGTCTAATACAATGTATTGTGGCGGTGCCTTGTATACATGTCTCTGAAAGAAATCTACACAATTCGCAAAAATGTTACCCAAAATAATTCGGTCTGAGCATGCGCAAAATGGCGTCGCCCATGTATTATTATCATTTCTATCGTCTTTCTAAGACGATTTCTACATGGATTTTATTGTTATAAAGTAGGATGTGGCCATGCAAAATGGTGGTGTCCCGTGGATTAGTAAAAATTTGCGGTAAAAAAAAATATTTTACCGCAAATATTTTTTATATTCCAAATTCTGCAATATTCCGTTTTTTATTCCAATTCCATTTTTATTGGTCAATTCCGTGATTCCGTCCGCGATTCCGTTAACATGGATTTCATATGGCTCTACTTGATGGCGTCGTATTGACTGGTTTTACACTTGGTTGCATGCTGAAAATAGCCGATCAACCAGCTTGTAGATCTGCTATTTTCAGAGTGCAACACCCGAGCGCAACCAAACGTAAAGTGACTTGTTTTAGTTCTACTGGATCTCTTCTCCACTATAGTTTTTTCCTTCTCCACTCGTCTCCCACAAAAAAATGTTTTACTTGTTGAAGAAATTGTCAATATATTTAGTCATAGTTTTAGTCGTCGTAGCTTAGTTTTTATTTCGTTCTTGTCGGTGAGAAAAGGTAGTCGACCAACATTTTTCGTCATAGTTTTAGTCGACGAAATCAACACTGTCGAGTACAGTGTTTTTCTGTAAAAGTATTTTAGCCAAATCGATACCAATGGCCCGAAAATTTGAATAGTTAGATTTGCGTTTAGGGTTATAAATACAGTACACACACACACACCCTTATATGGAAACCACTCTCTCAGGTGCGGATTCAGAATATTCTGTCAAGAGCTAAAAAGATAAATTCTTAACACATTGAATGCCAATCGCGTAGATCTACGCGAACCTATTTAAAGCCGCAGCGTGCCAGTCGCGTAGATCTACGCGAACCGCCGATTCGCGTTGAAAATTTTCCAGGTGCACTTTCGGAATTTTTTTTATCCATTTCCGGTTCCGGTTTGAAGACGGGAAACAGAATTATTTGGGATCCGGTTTTGACGATCACGTCCGCCCCCATTCTAAAGCGCACACTGAAACTCAATTCTCTTCCTGTAGTTTTTTCTCCTCGCATATCACTGTTTAACGTAATCCGCTCTAACTACAATCATGGAGATCCGTTTGACATGCGGTTTTCACTGGGAGATACAGTGAGATGTCGCGGATGTAAACAGACCGTGTACGGCTCAATCTTAAGGATTTTAACAAGATCTATGGCGACATGAAAAAAACAAAAAAACAACATTAACACGTTGGCACTGGTGAGTACATTATGAGATTAACCTCTGGCGGTCAATGTGTTAAGGGCCATCATAGTGACCTCGGGACACTACGATGTAAACAAACACAGCTGCAGCAACTTTCACACCGGCACAGCAAGCCGTGGGCATCATCAAAAACGTCAAATTCAGGACCCTCGCGAGCCCTCCTCACGAAGACCAAGAAAGTGGATCAGTTCTCACGTCTTTACACTGGCTCCCTGTCTGTCAAAGAATCAGTGGTGGAAAAGGGTACTCAACTGCTTTACTGAAGTAAAAGTATCAACACTGCAAGGTAGAAATACTCTGTTACGAGTAAAAGTCCGGAATTAAAAATTTACTGGAGTAAAAGTGCAAAAGTATTGGCATCAAAAGTAATTAAATTAAAATTAAAGTACCAAAAGTAAAAGTACTCATTATGCAGAATGTCCCATTTCAAGTTTTCAAATGTATAAAAATCATTTGAAAATAGCCGATCTACAAGCTCACAATGCGACGCATTGTGAGCTTGTAGATCGGCTATTTTTCAAATGGACGAAATGTATCTGGGGCTGAAGTGGTTAATGTACGTTTTGTAATAATAATCAAAATGTACAAAGTAACTACAGTAGTAACTACAGTAGTAACTAAAGTTTTCAAATAATTTAGTGGCGTAAAAGTACAATATTTGGATCTGAGATGCAGTGGAGTATAAGTACAGAAAAAATGGAAATGCTCTAAAGTAAATGTACTTAGTTACTTTCCACCACTGCAAAGAATTGATCTCAAAACGCCGTTGTAGGTCTATAAAAAACACTGAATGGTTTTAGGGCCCACAATACTTCCTCCTGCTACACTATGAATCATTCATAGCTCTCAGGGTTGTCTGGGACAAGATCTGCTTTTTCTGAAGCCAGAGACAAAACTAAAAGAGGTGAAGATGCAGAATTGAGTTTTTATCTGGAACACAAACTCCCAGAAAGCTGCAGCCTGCAGCTCTGCTATAACAACGCTCAGTTCTTTCACATCAACAGCGGGAGACCTTTACCGTCTGCCACAGCATATTATTGAGGCTTTTCATTCATTTCTTGCAGCGCTAACGTTATTCTAATCTGATGTTATTGTACCTTATTTTTATTTTCTATTCTCTTAACCCATTAAGGCCTGGAACGCATCTGTGAGTGTCATTTTACGATTACTTTGGCCATTCAAAAATAGCAGATCTACAAGCTCATAGCGCGGCACCGAGTGCTATGAGCTTGTAAATTACATTTGTGCAAATCTTTGAATATATATTTTTTTTAAGTGTAAAGGCGGTTACACACCGGCGAATATGCGAATATACGCAAAATTCCGACTCGTTCCGAATAATTTAAAGGCGCTTTTTCGCTTCGCTTTTTCGCCCTGACCCCATCCCTTAAAAAATGTGGTTCACTGGCTTCCTTTAAAACGGCCCTGAAAATCCACCTATCAGAAGGCTAAAGGGGGAGGAGTTATCACTTCTCCCTTAGACAGGCAACCCCCCCCCCCCTCCCCCGCCCTCTTTTCTAATCTGTACATATAGTGTTTTATATCTGTGATGATATTGAATGTTCGGTGCTATTTTTTATACGTCGATGAATTGAATACCTAGGACCCCAATGGAAACAAGACTGTTTTGGTGTTATCCTTTTAGACAAAGTGTTTGACTGTACTACATTTCTGTCTAATAAAATATTCAAATCAATCAATCAAAACTATTACTATTTGTTGATG
>NC_137609.1:54494223-54534223 GCF_963280865.1 Gymnoscopelus braueri
AGGAATGAAAACAACTACCGCTACAACGTGTACGGTTTGTTGTTGGTAGGAATGAAAACAACTACCGCTACAACGTGTACGGTTTGTTGTTGGTAGGAATGAAAACAACTACCGCTACAACGTGTACGGTTTGTTGTTGGTAGGAATGAAAACAACTACCGCTACAACGTGTACGGTTTGTTGTTGGTAGGAATGAAAACAACTACCGCTACAACGTGTACGGTTTGTTGTTGGTAGGAATGAAAACAACTACCGCTACAACGTGTACGGTTTGTTGTTGGTAGGAATGAAAACAACTACCGCTACAACGTGTACGGTTTGTTGTTGGTAGGAATGAAAACAACTACCGCTACAACGTGTACGGTTTGTTGTTGGTAGGAATGAAAACAACTACCGCTACAACGTGTACGGTTTGTTGTTGGTAGGAATGAAAACAACTACCGCTACAACGTGTACGGTTTGTTGTTGGTAGGAATGAAAACAACTACCGCTACAACGTGTACGGTTTGTTGTTGGTAGGAATGAAAACAACTACCGCTACAACGTGTACGGTTTGTTGTTGGTAGGAATGAAAACAACTACCGCTACAACGTGTACGGTTTGTTGTTGGTAGGAATGAAAACAACTACCGCTACAACGTGTACGGTTTGTTGTTGGTAGGAATGAAAACAACTACCGCTACAACGTGTACGGTTTGTTGTTGGTAGGAATGAAAACAACTACCGCTACAACGTGTACGGTTTGTTGTTGGTAGGAATGAAAACAACTACCGCTACCACGTGTACGGTTTGTTGTTGGTAGGAATGAAAACAACTACCGCTACCACGTGTACGGTTTGTTGTTAGTAGGAATGAAAACAACTACCGCTACCACGTGTACGGTTTGTTGTTAGTAGGAATGAAAACAACTACCGCTACAACGTGCACGGTTTGTTGTTAGTAGGAATGAAAACAACTACCGCTACAACGTGTACGGTTTGTTGTTAGTAGGAATGAAAACAACTACCGCTACAACGTGTACGGTTTGTTGTTAGTAGGAATGAAAACAACTACCGCTACAACGTGTACGGTTTGTTGTTGGTAGGAATGAAAACAACTACCGCTACAACGTGTACGGTTTGTTGTTGGTAGGAATGAAAACAACTACCGCTACAACGTGTACGGTTTGTTGTTGGTAGGAATGAAAACAACTACCGCTACAACGTGTACGGTTTGTTGTTGGTAGGTATGAAAACAACTACCGCTACAACGTGTACGGTTTGTTGTTGGTAGGAATGAAAACAACTACCGCTACAACGTGTACGGTTTGTTGTTGGTAGGAATGAAAACAACTACCGCTACAACGTGTACGGTTTGTTGTTGGTAGGAATGAAAACAACTACCGCTACAACGTGTACGGTTTGTTGTTGGTAGGAATGAAAACAACTACCGCTACAACGTGTACGGTTTGTTGTTGGTAGGAATGAAAACAACTACCGCTACAACGTGTACGGTTTGTTGTTAGTAGGAATGAAAACAACTACCGCTACAACGTGTACGGTTTGTTGTTGGTAGGAATGAAAACAACTACCGCTACAACGTGGACGGTTTGTTGTTGGTAGGAATGAAAACAACTACCGCTACAACGTGTACGGTTTGTTGTTGGTAGGAATGAAAACGACTACCGCTACAACGTGTACGGTTTGTTGTTGGTAGGAATGAAAACGACTACCGCTACAACGTGTACGGTTTGTTGTTGGTAGGAATGAAAACGACTACCGCTACAACGTGTACGGTTTGTTGTTGGTAGGAATGAAAACAACTACCGCTACAACGTGTATGGTTTGTTGTTGGTAGGAATGAAAACAACTACCGCTACAACGTGTACGGTTTGTTGTTGGTAGGAATGAAAACGACTACCGCTACAACGTGTACGGTTTGTTGTTGGTAGGAATGAAAACAACTACCGCTACAACGTGTACGGTTTGTTGTTAGTAGGAATGAAAACAACTACCGCTACAACGTGTACGGTTTGTTGTTAGTAGGAATGAAAACAACTACCGCTACAACGTGTACGGTTTGTTGTTGGTAGGAATGAAAACAACTACCGCTACAATGTGTACGGTTTGTTGTTGGTAGGTATGAAAACAACTACCGCTACAACGTGTACGGTTTGTTGTTAGTAGGAATGAAAACAAAGACGCACCACAGGAAGAGGAGGGCTGAAGGAGAGTGGACATCCGGTCTCTACACGCGATCGCGGGCGGTGGGCACAGAGGGCTCAGGGATCCGGTTCCGGATCCCAACCCTATACTCGTGGAGAGGTTCAAATGCTTCCACCCTGAGCTGAGAGGGTAACTCGTGGACAGGGTTGCAATGCTCATGGGACGGCCTTGCACGCCGTGCAGGAACCTATTTGACCAGGAGCACGCGCAGGCACACGCATAGATTTAAAACTACTTTACATTCACACCTCAACAAAGTTTACAAAGGCTCCCGACTCACACCAGGTGAATTAACATAGGAATGAGACTAGATGCATATCAATTGTCCATTGTGTGACCCGTAGTGTTGGTGTTAAGCGACATGCGCGTCACGTCATTAAAATAGAGTGCAACCCTTTAACTCTATGGTGCAACCACGTTCCAATTCAGCATGGCAACACTGCTCGTGGAGAGGTTCAAATGCATCATCCGGAGAGAGAAGGTTAACTCCTGGAGAGCATTATACATTTGCCCTACAAAGTCAATGAGGCGGAGCAAAGTGAAGGCTTTCTAGCATACTGCACTTAACCCTTCCATTCCCTGCACAACAATCATCCATATAAGTCAACTGCAAAACCAATACAAAATGCACAATAAAAAACTAATCGGTGCATCCTTATCCTACATAATTATAAGACATAATAGATTTTTATAAAATACATTTTCAAAAGTACAAATAATACCTCACGCGTTGTGAGCTTGTAGCTCTAGTCATTTTTGTGAAATGTTTGCACAACACCATTGTATGACACGAGTGTTTAATCGGACTAATCAATTTAGTTGATTATAAAATAAATAACATTGAAATCCATCCACGTTGATTCACATATGAAAAAAATAGAAACTGTTACAATAAAAAAGGTGCTTTGAGATAACTCAATCAAATCAAAAAAGTAATCAGTAATGGATTGTGGCAGCAGTAATAGAGCGAGGGAGAGTACAGAGGACTTGATTCTATAGGCCAACAGGTGAACATGAGCTGTGGTGTGAGGTGTGAGTGCAAACAGACAGTAAGCCATAAAGTACCGCGGGAAGTAGGGGTGATGGGGGGGGCGGCAGCACCCCCTGAAAATAATGTATGAAAAAATGTAATAACAATAATAAATAAATACAATTATTAAAAACATTTCCGTTTGTTGTTGGTCGTTATTTGGGGGGGATTTAGTGCAATATGTGTTCTGGAACTGAATTAACCCAATTAAAGTAACAAAACCCTCACACTGGGCGCATACAGCACACGTACCCTAAAACATCTTCATACAGCACACGTACCCTAAAACATCTTCCCGCGGCTATTAAGCCGTTCAATCCGGGAACGCATCCGTGTCATTTTAGATTTATTTGGGCTATTCAAAAAATAGCAGATCTACAAGCTCATAGCGCGGCACAGTTGTATATCTGCCATTTTTGAATAATCATGAACATTTGTGCAAATCTTTGAATATATATATTTCTAAAGTGAACATTTGTAGAATATGTTATTCCAGGGACCCCCCCCAGAAGCAAAGATTTGAGTTACCAATGTTCGTTTTAAAATTATTTATATTTAAAGTTTTTTTATGAGCTTGTATATCTGCTATTTTTGAATAGCCCAAATAAATCTAAAATGACAGGGACGTGTTCCCGAGATGGAATGGGTTAACCAACACACTTAAACCCAATACTTGGTTGACCGGTGTACCTCAGGGCTCTATAATAGTGCATTTTCTGTTTTCGATCAACATTAACAACATTAATGTTGATGAATGAATGATGTTAATTAACTAATCTTGAAAATAGCCGATCTACAACAAGATCACACTGCCAAGGTTTTCCCAGAAATATGGATGCTGGGGTTAAAGGTATTACATTAACACACACACACACACACACACACACACACACACACACACACACACACACACACACACACACACACACACACACACACACACACACACACACACACACACACACACACACACACACACACACACACACACACACACACACCTCCCTGTGTGCCGTAGCAATCAACCTGACCAATCCTCTCATGACATGGTCCATGCCTGTGGCCTTGAATCTATATGTAGCAATTATGTTAATGTATGTAATGCTTAACCGTGTCCCTGGGCGACCCCACCATAATAATAATGATCAGCTAGAAGAACCTATAGGAGGGGAATTAATCATGGATTTATCAAAGACCCCTCTCCTTCCATGCCCAACAGACAGACAGACAGACAGACAGACAGACAGACAGACAGCATCTAAGCCAGTAAGTAAGGATGCACAATTAATTGTAAGTAATCAAAAATCATGGTCTTTGGTTCAACTATGTACTGTATAGAATGTTATGTACCGTAATCATGACATTTGGTAATTAACTGAACGTCTTTATTCGGTCAGTTGTTGCACCTTGCCCTCGTCTCCTAACAATTACACAAGGATTACAAATCAGTCCAGAACATTGGACTGCCAATCTGATACAGAATATCTATCAGGCTCACAGAGTGAGAGGAACGATAGAATCATCCAGTTCATTCCATAGGCTAATATTTGGCCAAAAGAATATGGCTCTGATAACTACAATGAGCAACAAAGGCATTAACAACATTACAAGATCCTCTTTTCAAACGAGAATCATCATAATCAATAACCATGATTATATTACTCAGTAAAATAATCGGAATTATAATTTTTAGTTACCTACCAATACGCTTATTGTTTTTTTGTTTTTTTTATTGTGGTTTATTTTGTTTATTTTTTGACACTCATTCCCTCTGACCCTTTATCATAGCAAGAGGAGAAACACAACAACAAAAAAATCATGTATTTGGCTATTCAACAATAGCAGATCTACAAGCTCATAGCGCGGCACCGAGTGCCACGCTACAAGCTTTTACTCCACTACCATTATTTGAAAACTTTAGTTACTTTGTAGATGTTGGTTATTATTACAAAACATACATTAACCACTTTCAGCCCTATGTCCATTTCCACCATTTGAAAATAGCAGATCTACAAGCTCACAATGCGTTGCATCACGACGCATTGTGAGCTTGTAGTTCCGCTATTTTCAAAAGATTTTAGTGCATATGAAAACTTGTGAAATGGGACAGTCTGCATAATGAATACTTTTACTTTTGTACTTTAAGTATATTTTCATACCAATACTTTTGTACTTTTACCCAAGTACATTTTGAATTCCGGACTTTTACTTGTAAGAGAGTATTTCTACTGCAGTATTGATACTTTTACTTAAGTAACAAATGTGAGTACTTTTTCCACCACTGGTTACGGGTAAGTAACACAGAGAGCATACAAATGGAACCGTTCCATTTACTCAGAGTTAAATTAATACTTATACTATATGACAGCTAACCTCTCTGTCCTATGCAGTGAGCAAAGATTTAGAGCGTAAACAAGGGCATCATGTATCTGCCTCTGGTTGCTCAATGGCTCCGTTAAGGAAGGCTAGGGTGAAACGGGGACATCAAGGCATGCTTGGGGGCAGTCTGCCTCTGTCTGACTCTGACCCAACGGATATGCCCGGCTGTCGCTCATCAGATCATGGGATATTACTACTAGGAAGGCAAGGGCAGAGGCAGACTACTGGCCCTGAATGGACCCTATAAGCGCTATAGGACGATGGACAAACCGGTTTCTCTTTCTCTTGTTGTTGTGTGTATACATTGATTTTCTTTTTTTTATTATGATTATGATCTTTTTTTAAATTACTATTACTTAGGGATGCACCGATGTGACATTTTCTGGCCGATACCGATAACCGATGTCAACATTGTTGTTGTGGTCGATAACCGATAGTTACCGATGTATATATCTGTATAAAAACTAGTTCAAAAGTTGTCCTTTCTGAAAAAGGCATATAAACACTTGAATTTGCAATGCCACTTTATTCCAAAAACTAGGGATGCACCGTTATTGAAATGTTGGCCCATGTTCCAGTATAAACACAGCTTGAATGTAGTATTTTTATTTCAAAATGTTTCAACTTGTTGACCCTTTGGAAGCCTTTAACCCATTAAGACCTGAGGCCGATTCTACAAAATATCTTCTATAAATAATAACAGTTTTTTGAAAAAACGTATGCTACTAGTGATTGTCAACTTTTTCATGTCAAGGACCCTCAAAATTATTATGTATTTGGCCGCGGACCCCCATCTCAAAATATGTTGTTCCAGGGACCCCCCAGAAGCAAAGATTTGAGTTACAAATGTTCGCTTTAAAAAATATCTATTCAAAGATTTGCACACATTTTCAAGATTTTTCAAAAATAGCAGACCTACAAGGTCCTTGTGACCTACTTGTAGATCTGCTATTTTTGGATAGCTAAATTGTACAAAAAAAAGCCTTTTTAGCTCAAATAAAAAAATGAGCTTGAAGGCTTTTTCAACCTGCGATTCAAACGTAATTATTGTCTAAAAAACGATATATTATTTTCATATGGGTTCAGGCAGGCGGGACCAGGACAAGCAGGCGTGTCTAGTAGGGTTTATGCTGCCAAAGCCTGGGAGGACGACCGCCGTTCAGAGTATGGGACGTCTCCCCATTGGCTTAAAGCAGTGGTTCTCAACCAGTGGTCCGGGGACCACCAGTGGTCCTTGAGGGGGTTCCAGGGGGTCCCCAGCCAAATGAATAGTTAGGAACCAAATTGACCCTTATGTGTCTGTAACTCTGAGTTAAATTTACACTGATTATGATGATACAGTGTAGGATTGGGACCCCCAAGAAAATCAAAATGTCTGAGTCCCTGGCATATCTTTTCAAAAGGGGGTCCGTGGGCTAATATGTGTCAATTTGGGGGTCCTTGACACGAAAAAGGTTGAAAACCACTGGCTTAAAGGACAACCAATGATGAAGAAGTGTCGAAAAGGTCTCGACTGGTTGCTCTGTCTGTTCGTAGACCAGCCGCTCCTCGAGCAAGCTGGTAAAAAAAAAAAACGGTGAAAGATCTTCTCTCTCTCTCTTGCCCGATCTCTCATTTGCAACTGTGGAAAAACTAGAATAGGACTGACTGTACGGTGAATTATTTAGCCCATGAGCTGAGCTCCCTCTGACCAGAGACAGAGCGTTCACGGCAATGATTCGTTCAAATGATTCGTTCACGTTCTCGTTCAGTAGCGCTATTTTCTAGCGTTCAAAATTTACTCGAGTAAAAGTACAAAAGTATTGGTATCAAAATATAATTAAAGTACCAAAAGTAAAGGTGCTAACATATTTGAAAATACCAGATCTACAAGCTCACAACGCGTCGCGAGCCTAGGTATAAAATAGGGCTAAAGTGGTTAATGTATGTTTTATAATGTGTGTAAACCACCATCGTGGGAGCGATTTTTTTTACATCGCGCGTGAACGTAACAGTTTCAGAAAGTGAACGAGCTCGTTCACGTTCGCGGCAAATGAACTAGTTCTTTTGAACGAATCGATCATGAACGACACATCACTACCCAACACCCCCCACCACCTCTCTGTGTCTACTGCAGCATCACAATCAGAACTAGTCTCCGCCAGGTCAGGTAGGTTATTGTGGCCTCCTGGTGGCGCTATAACAGGCCAATGTGAAAAGGGTGGCCATTTATTCTTAGGCCTTTCACGGCAGTCGGACGCCGCATTCATGATTTGAGGCATGTTGTTCCAAAAATGTGTTTTGCAAAAAACTACCTGCTGGTGGCGCTATAACAGGCCTATGTGAAAAGGGTGGCATTTCTTCCTCTGCCTAGTGGGAACGTGCGTGCAAAATTGATGATTTGAGTCATTTTGTTCAAAACTGACTAATCCTGCAAACTTTGGAAGCCAATCTTAGAGAATCAGGAAGGAATATGGAAAATCGGACAGATCTGTGTGGATCACATGACTATAGAGATACTGTGTACCGATTTACGTGATTTTTGGAAAAAATCTGTAGGAGTGATATAGAAAAAAATTGTTTAGCAAAAGTCGGCCTCATGGTGGCGCTGTAACATGCCAATCAGAGGTAGAGGTTCTTGCTCTGGCATCCAGGGAGTGTGTGTGCACATTTACACAGCGACCGGGCCAACAGTGCCGGAGATTAGCTGCTCACAGACAGACGGACGGATGGACGGACGGACGGACACACTGACGGACACGCGGACGGAGGGACGGACGGACAGGGTGCAAGACATAGTGACGGCCCGGCGGAGACAATCAGTCAAACATGAATACAGGAGAAGCCTTCACTCGTCACTTCTCACTGCTGGCTTTTCTGAACCACGGTTCGTTGCCGACAGGCAGCAACCCTGTATCTCCATATTTCAACTGTTTTAATGTTTTGTTGTAAATGAATGGAATGCCCTACTTCATCATCATACAAGAGTGTCACACATTAAAGTAGTGAAAATAACCGATCTACAAGCTCTCGTTGTGAGCTCGTAGATCGGTTATTTTCACAATTTAAAACGTTTTATTTTTTGTACATTAATAATAATAAAAAAAGGAAGTGTTGTTTTGGACACACAAGGTTTCCAGCTCCAACAGCAACGTGTTGCTCTTTCTGCTGCAACACGAGGAAGCAGCGTGTTGCTCTTTCTGCTGCAACACGAGGAAGCAACGTGTTGCTCTTTCTGCTGCAACACGAGGAAGCAACGTGTTGCTCTTTCTGCTGCAACAAGAGGAAGCAGCGTGTTGCTCTTTCTGCTGCAACACGAGGAAGCAACGTGTTGCTCTTTCTGCTGCAACACGAGGAAGCAACGTGTTGCTCTTTCTGCTGCAACACGAGGAAGCAACGTGTTGCTCTATCTGCTGCAACAAGAGGAAGCAACGTGTTGCTCTTTCTGCTGTAACAAGAGGAAGCAACGTGTTGCTCTTTCTGCTGCAACAAGAGGAAGCAGCGTGTTGCTCTTTCTGCTGCAACACGAGGAAGCAACGTGTTGCTCTTTCTGCTGCAACACGAGGAAGCAACGTGTTGCTCTTTCTGCTGCAACACGAGGAAGCAACGTGTTGCTCTATCTGCTGCAACAAGAGGAAGCAGCGTGTTGCTCTTTCTGCTGCAACAAGAGGAAGCAGCGTGTTGCTCTTTCTGCTGCAACAAGAGGAAGCAACGTGTTGCTCTTTCTGCTGCAACAAGAGGAAGCAACGTGTGGCCAGAAGGTTGAATTATTGCCATATGCTCCAGGACTAGTCTGCGGTAAAGCCTGTGTTAAAGGAGTAGTTCACCCAAGACAAGTACTTATTTTCTATCAATTACACACCCCATGAAGCCTGGAATTCATGGAGTTTTTTTCTTTTTCTTTTTCTTTTTCTAAGCCAATAATTTGAGGCCCGGCGGAGTCTACGGTACTACAAGTCATGTTTTGGGGTGAACTACTCCTTTAAATACTTAAGTCGTTTTGGCGCACCGAGGGTCGTTGACATGAAAAAGTTTGAGAACCACTGATATAGAAACATAGGTTTTTTTCAGAATACTGTTTTTTCTACATTAGTAGAATGGGCTTCAGGTCTTAATGGGTTATAGCGGGCCAGCTGTGTTATAAAGACACAGCAGGAGGTAGAGCTGCCGCTGTGATGAAGGCAGATTGTTATGTGCAGAATATAATACCAGGCTGTACAGACACTAGTTATTCAGGATGGAGGAGGCAGAATAAATGCATGATGGAGGGAGAAAAGAAGAACAGCCCCGTAAGGCGCTCGCTCTCTCTCTCTCTCTCTCTCTCTCTCTCTCTCTCTCTCTCTCTCTCTCTCTCTCTCTCTCTCTCTCTCTCTCTCTCTCTCTCTCTCTCTCTCTCTCTCTCTCTCTCTCTCTCTCTCTCTCTCTCTCTCTCTCTCTCTCTCTCTCTCTCTCTCTCTCTCTCTCTCTCTCTCTCTCTCTCTCTCTCTCTCTCTCTCTCTCTCTCTCTCTCTCTCTCTCTCTCTCTCTCTCTCTCCTCCAAGCCTCCCCCTCCTCCCTCCCCTCCAGGCTGAACTGTTGTTCCTCTGGCCCAGCTGGTGTGTTTTCCACTGCACCAGTTAATCAGGGGGACAGACAGACAGACAGACAGACAGAGAGGCAGACAGACAGACAGACAGACAGACAGACAGACAGACAGACAGACAGACAGACAGACAGAGAGGCAGACAAACAGAGAGGCAGAGAGGCAGACAGACAGACAGACAGACAGACAGGCAGGCAGAAATGGAGTCTGGGCTACAATCAGCTAGTTGCCCCCACCCCCCACCCCCGGAGGGAATTAGCCCCCTGTGCTGAATGATGCCAGACAGCCACGCGGCCTGGAGACCCCAAATCGGGCAGAGGGGGGGGGGGGGTACTAAGGCACACACATCAATGATGCACACGCACACTTCCTGCTTCACTTACCACTGGGGTGGGGGAGCTTAGAGAGTGTAGTAGTACGCCCCACAACAACCCCCCCCCCAAAAAAAAATAAGCTCAGTTTATCTTCACCCCGCCCGCCGCCCCCCCCAGGATGCCATATGTGCCATCACTAGTTGTTGATGTGTGACTGACTGATTTGTATAAATTTTGTCTAATAAAAGTATATTTTCCTAAATCTGGAGACAATTCATATGTAAACTATACAGATTATTACTGTGCACATGTATATAAGATATAAGACTTTGTGTTTGAGCGCGTGGCGCATTTCCTCCCCCACACCTTCAACATCTGGCTAGGGGAAACACGGCCATCATATGACAAAGTATGAGAATAGTACATAACAACTTGAACCCTGTAATATACTTTGTTGTCCGGAGTTCCCAGGGCTCTATCCTATCCTCCTATTTTTTTCAAGTGAGCTTCCATCACTGTGATGACCACACCGCTCACTTTTTTTATACAAAACCAAAACTCCACATTTGCACGGAGTGTCCATGCAAATCGTGTATTCCGTGTATCGGCCATTTGAAAATAGCAGATCTACAAGCTCACAATGCGTCACGGACACGGTGCGACGCATTGTGAGCTTGTAGATCTGCTATTTTCAAAAGATTTTTTTAATACATTTTGAACTTGTGAAATGGGACATCCTGCACAATGAGTACGTTATACTTTTGGTACTTTAAGTTCATTTTGATACCAACACTTTTGTACTTTCACTCGAGCAAATTTCGAACACCTGACTTTTACTTGTAACTGAGAGGTATTTCTACATCGCGGTATTGATACTTTTACTCGGGTAAAAAAAAATGTGAGTACTTTTTTCCACCACTGCTAATTACATCACGGTTTAATCACGGAAACGGATTCTTACGTCCGATATGATTACATGCACTTTAATTGTGAACGACGTGGGGTCAGGGGGACACACACCCCCCCCCTCCTCCCCTCCTCGCCCCCCATCATCACAATAGAGGAGTCAGCAGAGAGCGGGGGCCAGCAGCTTCATGTGTTTCCTGTTAGCAGGCAGGGGGGGGGGGGGGGAGACACGTATGTGACAGAGGCCCCCCCGTTCACAGGACCATGATCCCTGGGCTGAATGCCCTGATGAATAGGTCAGCGCTAGTCCATTGTTGGCCTGTAGCATCACATTCATCACACACTCAATCTGCAGCTAACACCCCCCCCCAACCCCCCCCCCCCCAACCACACACACGCACACACACACACACACACACACACCCACACACACACACACACACAGTACTCCATTTTTGTACTTAGGTAAAAGTATCAATACTGCAATGTGGAAATACTCTGTGTACAGGTAAAAGTCCAGAATTCAAAATGTACTTGTAGATCTGCTATTTTCAAATGGCCGAATGTATAGGGGCTGAAGTGGTTCATGTATGTTTAATCAAAATCGACAAAGTAACTAAAGTTTTCAAATAATTGTAGTGGAGTAAAAGTACAATATTTGCCTCTGAGATGTAGTGGAGTAGAAGTAAAAAGTACTGAAAACTGGAAATACTCCAGTAAAGTAAAAATTGCCAAAGAAATTAACTTAAGTATCGTACTTGAGTAAATGTACTTAGTTACTTTACACCACTGGTAGCCCCAGGGCCCAGACACAACGTCAGACAGACAGACAAACAAAAAAACAGACAGACAGACAGACAGACAGACAGACAGACAGACAGACAGACAGACACTCTTAGACAGCTAGCCTCTTGCAGAGCTCCATCATGAAAAGAGAGAGTGAAATATTTTTTTTTAAATAGTCTCTGATTGAAGCGGTCAGCATTCAACCTGCCCAGAGGAGGAGGAGGAGGAGGAGGAGGAGGAGGAGGAGGAGGAGGAGGAGTCATTGGACATCATCACATCTGACCATCCTCACAACAACAACAACAAACAGCAGCCACCGGGCTCCATAACAACGCCTGTGTGTCACATCCACACATCCACTGACATTCCAGCAATGTCACA
Organism: Gymnoscopelus braueri; assembly: GCF_963280865.1. Taxonomy (NCBI): domain Eukaryota; kingdom Metazoa; phylum Chordata; class Actinopteri; order Myctophiformes; family Myctophidae; genus Gymnoscopelus; species Gymnoscopelus braueri. The sequence continues at coordinate 54,506,784 of NC_137609.1, forward strand.
ATGTTTGTGGTGTCTGTCCATCACTGGGATTGGCAGGGAGTCATTAAAGGAGCATTTCACCCCTGGAAGAACTTACAGTCACTCAATGTTAATATTTGTAGTAGATAACAGTAGCAAAAATTTGAAATTTGCTATGGTCAGAACAATATAGAAGTCTGTGTGTTTGACTGGGGTTTGACTGGACTGCTGCATTACTACAATGACCTGGCCTTTTTCTATGAGTCAAATGACTCATAGTCTCTGAGGATATGGATACAAATCTAAAAATACAGATAAAACACAAAAAACACACCAGGATCATGTTTATGGGTCCTAGACATAGATAAAAATAGGGGTTTGATGCAAAATTGCAAATTGTCCCTTTAACGCGATGGGATTCCCAATAGACAAGGAACGTGCTGCAGCCACCCCTGTGTGAAGTGTCAGACATTGGCCAAATTGTAAAATAATATAGGAAAGAGTCAACCTTTTTGAAAATAGCCGATCTACAAGCTCACAACGCTATTGTTGCGCAATCGCTCTCTGTGGAACCGAGTCAAACAAGTGTGGTGGCCTCAACTCTGACAATTCCAAGTGCTTGTCAGGGTTCGGGGGGGGGGTCCCCAGTTCAAACATGATCATTTGGGGGGGTGTCACGACAAAAGGTTTGAAAGGTTTCAAAATGAAAAAGTTGAGAACCACTGGTCCAGACAGAGGTCCTGGAAAGGGATCCAGGGAGAGCCCCCAGCTAAATTAGGAACAGTTGAAACACTGAAGCCTAAAAAAAAAATCACACCCAGTGTGAAGAAAGTGGTGCCTTTCATGAGTTCATTTCATTAGTTACTTTTTACAGACTTTGATGACTTCAAAGTATTTTTACTCATTTTAAGTACTTAAAATGTTTTTACTCATTCTTACGTGTTTTTACTCATTTTAACATCTTTTAAGTATTTTTACTCATTTTCAGTATTTTTACTCATTTAAAGTATTTTTACTCAGTTAGGAACTTTAAAGTATCTTTACTAATATTTAAGTATTTTTACTCATTTTAAGTATTTTTACTCATTTTAAGTATTCTTATATTCTTACTCAAAAGTGTGTGTGTGTGTGTGTGTGTGTGTGTGTGTGTGTGTGTATAATTAGTGTAACTGGTTGCATCTTTGTGTTGCAATCAGCCGCAGCTGTTGAGGCTGTGCTCAAACAGAGAGGCCGTGCTCATACGGACGGACGGACACACGGACAAAGTCAGTCCTTGGAGTGGCTAGCACCACTCAAATTTTTTTTCAGCTATTCAAAAATAGCCAATCTACAAGCTCAAAACGGGTCGCGATGCGACGGCGTTGTGAGCTGGTGGATCGGCTAATTTAGAAAGAATGTTGACAAATCTTTTGAAAAGCGGGTCCGCAGCCAAACGCATATCAATTTGAGGGGTCCTTGACATGAAAATAGATGTGAACCACTGACTTAGCCCATTAAGACCTGAAGCCGATTCTACAAATGTCTCCTAAATCCCAACAGTATTCTGAAAAACGTATGTTTCTATATCAGTGGTGCTCAATCTTTTTCATGTCAAGGACCCCCAAAATGAATGTATTTGGCCGCGGACCCCCCCCATCTCAATATTTTGTTCCAGGGACCCCCCCAGAAGTTAAAAATGTTGATAGCTGCCGCCCTAGAAGGGTTACGCGGACAGTGTTGCCAGATTCTGTGAGAGAAACAAGCAACCAGGTCTAGGAAAACCAGCCCAAAACCACACATTTTCACAATTATTCAAAATAGCAGATCTACAAGCTCATAGCGCGGCACTCGGTGCCGCGCTATGAGCTTGTATATCTGCGATTTTTGAATAGCCAAAGTGTAAAATAATGCTTTTTTAGCTCAAATCCAAAAATGACACAGATGCGTTCCAGGTCTTAATGGGTTAAAGAATGCTTTTTTTTTTTTTAGCTGAGACAAGCAGGAATGCAACACTGATGAGTTCTAACAAGCTGTTGCTGCTGTCACTTTCCTGGCCTCGGTGACGATAACCCCCATGAGCGATTCCTAATTGGATTGCTTTTTTAATTATTAATTCATCCCTTAACCTATGAGGAGATATTTGAAGACAGGATGGTCTTTTAAATCCTCCAAAATGATCCCATTTCTCTTGGTTTTGGCTTTTATGAGCTCGTTAGGATTACAACGCCTCACTGTAAATTGATCACAAATGTGCACAGTACATTTGTGCAAGTAATAGCCCTTTAACCCATTAAAGGAGTAGTTCACCCAAAAAAAGTACTTATTTTCTATCAATTGCACGCCCCATGAAGCCTTGAATTCATGGATTTATTTTAGTTTTTGTGGCATTCCTAAGCCAATAATTTGATGACCGTGTGTATCCGGTAGAGACACAAATAATCTACTTTGCGTCTCCTACCGGATACATTAGCCGGTAGGAGACGGGAATCAAATTATTAGCTTAGGAATTGCAACAAAGACAAAAATAAATCCATGGATTCAAGGGCTTCATGGGGTGTGCAATTGTTAGAAACATAAGTAATTTTTTGGGTGAACTATTCCTTTAAGACTGGGAACGCATTTGTGTAATTTTTATATTTTTAGATTGCTATTCAAAAATAGATCTACAAGCTCAGAGAGCGGCACCAAGTGCCGTGCTGTGAGCTTGTAGATCTGCTAATTTTGGAAAAAAAATCTTGAAAAAAGGTGATGCAAATCTTTGAATATATATATATATATATATATATATTATATATATATATATATATATATATATATATAAATCTTTTACTCAATCTTTGCTTTTGGGGGTCCCTAGAACACAATATTTTCAGATGGGGGTCCGCGGCCAAATACATATCATTATGGGGGTCCTTGACATGAAAAAGTTTGAGAACCACTGATATTATAGCTGTAGAATCCCCCAGAAGCAAAGATTTGAGTTCAAAATGTTCGCTTTAAAAACATATAAATTCACAGATTTGCACAAATTTGCAAGATAAAAGATAATAAATAGCAGGTCTACAAGCCCGTAGCGCGGCACTCTACGAGCTTGTAGATCTGCTATTTTTGAATAGCCAAAGTAATAGTATAAAATAATGGTTATAGTAAAAAAGTCTAAAATGACACAGTATGCGTTTCGGATTGATGTTTTTGCTGTGTGCTCCCACAGGCCAGCCCTGAGCAGAGGTGGAAAGTAACTAAGTACATTTACTCAAACACTGTACTTAAGTAACAAATTTGAGGTTATTTTACTTTACTTGAGTATTTCCCAATACTTCCTACTTATACTCTACTAAATCTCAGAGGAAAAATCTTGTACTCCACTACAATTATTAAAGACTTTAGTTACAAGTTACTTTTCTACATTTAGATTATAACAAAACATACATCAAACCAATCAAGCCCCATTTTATACTTTATCTCGTCAAAATTAGCCAATCTACAAGCTCACAGCGTGTCGCGATGTGACCCGCTGTGAGCTTGCAGATCTGCTAGTTACAAAAGATTTTGGATAACTCTTAAATGGGATATTCTGCATGAGTACTTTTACTTTTGGTACTTCGAGCAACATTCTAATGCCCATTACTTTTGTATTTTACTCATGTAAAAAGGTTGATTACAGGACTTTTACAGCCCTGGGGAAGGCCTGTGCATGCTGGACCTTCTAGGTTGTCCAATAAACATCAACTATTGACCTACAACACCAGTGGTCCGGGGACCACCAGTGGTCCTTGAGGGGGTTCCAGGTGGTCCCCAGCTAAATGATGGGAGAGTTGGTAACCAAATGGACCCTTATAGATCTTTAACTCTTGAGAGTGTAAAATGAAACCAAATGGACCCTTATAGATCTTTAACTCTTGAGAGTGTTAAAATGAAACCAAATGGACCCTTATAGATCTTTAACTCTTGAGAGAGTAAAATGAAACCAAATGGACCCTTATAGATCTATAACTCTTGAGAGTGTAAAATGTAACCAAATGGACCCTTATAGATCTATAACTCTTGAGAGTGTAAAATGTAACCAAATGGACCCTTATAGATCTATAACTCTTGAGAGTGTAAAATGTAACCAAATGGACCCTTACGGGTCCATTTGGTTACATTTTACACTCTCAAGAGTTACATTATTGTTAAACATCTGCATTACTTAACTGAATAATTGTTATTTTGATCAACGTTTGCCTGTTATCCCTATTGGTACCAACATCAACACAGCATGGATGGAATTGTGGACAAACCGTATCCAACGATAACAATATATTATTAGACCCTCCAGAAAAAACGCGGGCTAAAACTCTTGATTATGAGGGCTAAAACTCTTGATTATGCGGGCTAAAACTCTTGATTATGAGGGCTAAAACTCTTGATTATGTGGGCTAAAACTCTTGATTATGAGGGCTAAAACTCTTGATTATGAGGGCTAAAACTCCTTGATTATGTGGGCTAAAACTCTTGATTATGCGGGCTAAAACTCTTGATTATGAGGGCTAAAACTCTTGATTATGAGGGCTAAAACTCTTGATTATGAGGGCTAAAACTCTTGATTATGAGGGGCTAAAACTCTTGATTATGAGGGCTAAAACTCTTGATTATGAGGGGCTAAAACTCTTGATTATGAGGGCTAAAACTCTTGATTATCCAGGCTAAAACTCTTGATTATGAGGGCTAAAACTCTTGATTATGTGGGCTAAAACTCTTGATTATGTGGGCTAAAACTCTTGATTATGAGGCTAAAACTCTTGATTATGAGGGCTAAAACTCTTGATTATGAGGGCTAAAACTCTTGATTATGAGGGCTAAAACTCTTGATTATGCGGGCTAAAACTCTTGATTATGCGGGCTAAAACTCTCGATTATGTGGGCTAAAACTCTTGATTATGCAGGCTAAAACTCTTGATTATGCGGGCTAAAACTCTTGATTATGCGGGCTAAAACTCTAGATTATGCGGGCTAAAACTCTTGATTATGCAGGCTAAAACTCTAGATTATGCGGGCTAAAACTCTTGATTATGCAGGCTAAAATTCTTGATTATGCAGGCTAAAACTCTTGATTATGCGGGCTAAAACTCTTGATTATGAGGGCTAAAACTCTTGATTATGCGGGCTAAAACTCTTGATTATGAGGGCTAAAACTCTTGATTATGAGGGCTAAAACTCTTGATTATGAGGGCTAAAACTCTTGATTATGCGGGCTAAAACTCTTGATTATGCAGGCTAAAATTCTTGATTATGCAGGCTGAAACTCTTGATTATGCGGGCTAAAACTCTTGATTATGAGGGCTAAAACTCTTGATTATGAGGGCTAAAACTCTTGATTATGAGGGCTAAAACTCTTGATTATGAGGGCTAAAACTCTTGATTATGAGGGCTAAAACTCTTGATTATGAGGGCTAAAACTCTTGATTATGCGGGCTAAAACTCTCGATTATGCGGGCTAAAACTCTTGATTATGCAGGCTAAAACTCTTGATTATGCGGGCTAAAACTCTTGATTATGCAGGCTAAAACTCTAGATTATGCGGGCTAAAACTCTTGATTATGCAGGCTAAAATTCTTGATTATGCAGGCTAAAACTCTTGATTATGCAGGCTAAAATTCTTGATTATGCAGGCTAAAACTCTTGATTATGCAGGCTAAAACTCTTGATTATGCAGGCTAAAACTCTTGATTATGCAGGCTAAAATTCTTGATTATGCAGGCTAAAACTCTTGATTATGCAGGCTAAAATTCTTGATTATGCAGGCTAAAACTCTTGATTATGCGGGCTAAAACTCTTGATTATGAGGGCTAAAACTCTTGATTATGAGGGCTAAAACTCTTGATTATGAGGGCTAAAACTCTTGATTATGAGGGCTAAAACTCTTGATTATGAGGGCTAAAACTCTTGATTATGAGGGCTAAAACTCTTGATTATGCGGGCTAAAACTCTCGATTATGCGGGCTAAAACTCTTGATTATGCAGGCTAAAACTCTTGATTATGCGGGCTAAAACTCTTGATTATGCAGGCTAAAACTCTAGATTATGCGGGCTAAAACTCTTGATTATGCAGGCTAAAACTCTTGATTATGCAGGCTAAAACTCTTGATTATGCAGGCTAAAACTCTTGATTATGCGGGCTAAAACTCTTGATTATGCAGGCTAAAACTCTTGATTATGCGGGCTAAAACTCTTGATTATGCGGGCTAAAACTCTTGATTATGCGGGCTAAAACTCTTGATTATGCAGGCTAAAACTCTTGATTATGCAGGCTAAAACTCTAGATTATGCGGGCTAAAACTCTTGATTATGCAGGCTAAAACTCTTGATTATGCAGGCTAAAACTCTTGATTATGCAGGCTAAAACTCTTGATTATGCAGGCTAAAACTCTTGATTATGCAGGCTAAAACTCTTGATTATGCAGGCTAAAACTCTAGATTATGCGGGCTAAAACTCTTGATTATGCAGGCTAAAACTCTTGATTATGCAGGCTAAAACTCTTGATTATGCGGGCTAAAACTCTTGATTATGAGGGCTAAAACTCTTGATTATGCGGGCTAAAACTCTTGATTATGAGGGCTAAAACTCTTGATTATGAGGGCTAAAACTCTTGATTATGAGGGCTAAAACTCTTGATTATGCGGGCTAAAACTCTTGATTATGCGGGCTAAAACTCTTGATTATGCGGGCTAAAACTCTTGATTATGAGGGCTAAAACTCTTGATTATGCGGGCTAAAACTCTTGATTATGCGGGCTAAAACTCTTGATTATGAGGGCTAAAACTCTTGATTATGAGGGCTAAAACTCTTGATTATGCGGGCCAAAACTCTTGATTATGCGGGCCAAAACTCTTGATTATGCGGGCCAAAACTCTTGATTATGCGGGCCAAAACTCTTGATTATGCGGGCCAAAACTCTTGATTATGCGGGCCAAAACTCTTGATTATGCGGGCCAAAACTCTTGATTTTGCGGGCTAAAACTCTTGATTATGCGGGCTAAAACTCTTGATTTTGCGGGCTAAAATCCTTGATTTTGCGATGAAATATGCGGGGGGTTTTGCAATTTTAATGCGGTGAAATTGCGGGAATACGCAGAATATTGAAATATGCGAAAAGTTGCGAAAAATGCAAAATATGTGAAAAGTTGCGAAATATGCGGAAACATGCGATGCGAAGCACATATTATTATATTTATTATGCAGCCTTTTTGAAAAAACATTACCCCTGCATAATTATGCGCCATTTTGCTGATTTTGCTGTAAATTATGCGATCGCATAATCAAAATTTTCTGGAGGATCTAATATATTCTAAGTTTTGGGTCTGAGAGGCTATACCTCATCCAACGGTGGTTCCGTGGCTCAAATGCCCAATAAATAATGGACCTTGATATGAAAAAGGTTGGAAACCACATGGACTACATAACTGACTCTCTGCAGCTTTGTCCAACCATTGTGTTCTGCAGATCCAACATCACATGAAAACAAGACCAGGAGACCTGGTTCTGCCAGACCCAGACTTCACATGACATGTCAGCCTGTGTCTATGCCCATGTATGGACGAAAGGGGGACAGACTTTTATGGCTGGGGCCTAAGGACAAAGTGACCAAAACCTGTTTTTTGCCCATGTATGGGGAAAAGAGGTAGAAAACATGCCCATGTATGGACGAAAGGGGGACAGACTTTTATGGCTGGGGCCTAAGGACAAAGTGACCATGCCCATGTATGGACGAAACAGGTACAAAGCCTAATGTAAGCCGACCCCTTGGGTCTGGCAACAACAAAAACATCTCCTGTAAAGCTGTCTCACAACACACACAACACAAGGTTCATCGATTCAAACTAATCAATGTAATAGATTCTAAAATAAATACATGAAAAATCAATGTTAATGAGATATTTCACTTTCAAAAAATGTTGGGTCGTTTTATGGTCTACTCAGGCTTTTGTGAGCCCCGCCCCCAGACAGTGTTTAAGTTGCTTGATTCAGTATTTAGATATTTGATATTCATTTTATAAGACACGCCCCCTTCCTATACCCGATTTAGATTATTATTACAAAACCCACTTCAAATTACCCACTTCAGCCCTATATATATCCAATCTACAGACGATCTACAAGCTCTACAATGCGTCGCAATGCCACGCATTGTGAGCTTGTAGATCTGCTATTTTCAAAAGATTTGTATACATGTTTTACATTAGAAAACTTGTGAAACGGGACATTCTGCATAATGAGTACTCTCTAATTTTGGTACTTTAAGTACATTTTGATACCAATACTTTTGTACTTTTACTCAAGTAAATTTCAAATTCCGGACTTTTACTTGTAACAGAGTATTTCTACATCGCAGTATTGATACTTTTACTTAAGTAAAAAACGTGAGTACTTTTTCCAGCACTGGCCGTTAGAGGCGTTTTAATCTCTCAAGAACAGATTCTGCTCTGCGTTGGAATCTGTCGTGAAGGCTCGTCATAACATGTACACACTGGGCTACAAGTGGGCGTGCCTTCAGATCAGGAAGCAGGCCGCGCTTTACCCAATCAAGTGTAGTGGGCGGGATTCACGTGTCCGTCGATCTTTCCCCCTCGAAACAAACCCAAACTAATTTAACAATAGCGTCCGCGGAGCAGACAAAACCACGGAAAGATATTCACATTTTAACTTGCTCTTTCATCATAGAAACAAGTGGGCTTATAACCAAAACGATCCATGTTCTCTGGGAGAAGTGGTGTTAGTGTTCCGTGTAGAAATATTGTTAGTGGGAATGAAAACATAGTGGCACCACCCGGAAGTGATGCGCTGAAGGCAGACCAAAACCCCGGTTTCCTTTGCGCACGGGTGCTACGTCGCCATTGTCCCAGAGCCAGTGAGAGATAGTACAAACAGCAGAGGGCGCTGTTTTTCATTCTCACTGGCTCTGGGTTCCCAGATTGGAGGCGTTTTGACTGGCCATCAGTCAGAAGTAAGCGTGGTGTTCTGGGTGCTGGGTACTGTGTTCTGTGTTCTGTGTTCTGGGTGCTGGGTGCTGGGTGCTGGGTGCCAACATCAGATAACAAGAGCTAGTTGAACAGGGTTTAGGATTAGCGACACGGTTCACCGCCGCACAATGAATGTGTGAACGGCAGGAATTGAAACAAGCTTGTTGGCGCTGGGATTTAGAGCCATCAGCACTATGGGGGGCCGGGGGCCCCCACATGTCACATTCCCACACATCCATTGTCCTAATGTTGTCCATCCAGCAGGCCTGTGGGCCTTTTGTCCACGCCGTCCACGAGGCGTCAACGCACACATTTTGACTTCATGAGCAGCGTGAACATACGGTCAAATCATAGTTTTTCTGCATTGCCTCCATTCTCATGTACTACTAAGTATACGTATATCCTCCTCATGTCCCAAAACTGTTACTTTTCAGTTATTTAGTCACAAACACAAATTTTGTCACTTCCCATCGGTTCAATATTCATAATATACCCACAGAAACTTTTTTTGGAAAATAATCAGTGGTGGAAAAAGTACTCAAATGTTTCACTTAAAGGACAACTTTGTTTTTTTACAACCAAGGTTTATATTTTAGCTTGTATTTAAAGTAAATAAAAGATGAGTGTTCTTTTTTTTTCATTTACTGCTTTCTATAGTTTTAGCAATTTCGCGATATTTTTTACAGTGGGCGGGGCATTCTGTCCGCTGGCTAAATATGCCTTTTTTACACAATAAAAAAGGTACGGTGGTCTTTGATGGCCAGATGTGAGTTATTGGGGGCTAGAAGAGCTACTGTAAATAATAATAAAGAAAACACTGGGTTATTGTGTAAAAAAAAGACATATTTAGCCACCGGACAGAATGCCCCCGCCCACTGTAAAAAAAATCATGAAAATTGCTAAAACTATAGAAAGCAGTAAATTAAAACATTTTAACACTCATCTCTTATTTACCGGTACTTAAATTACAATCTAAAACATAAACCTTGGTTGTAAAAAAAACAAAGTTGTCCTTTAAGTAAAAGTATCAATACCGCAATGTAGAAAAACTGAAGTCCGGAAGGTCCGGATTTTTTTTTTTTTTTTACTTGAGTAAAAGTACAAAACTATATTGGTATCACTTAAAGTACCAAAGTAAAAACACTCATTATGCAGAATTTCACAAGTTTTCAAATGTATAAAAATATTTTGAAAATAGCAGATCTACAAGCTCACGATGTGTCGCATCGCGACACATTGTGAGCTTGTAGATCGGCTATTTTCAAATGGTAGAAATATATAAATAGGGCTGAAGTGGTTAATGTAGGTTTTGTAATAATAATCAAAATCTACAAAGTAACTAAAGTTTTCAAATAATTGTAGTGGAGTAAAAATACAATATTTGTCTCTGAGATAAAAGTACTGAAAATTGGGAATACTGTAGTAAAGTAAAAGTACCTAAAAAATGTACTCAAGTACAGTACTGCCACTGCCCTTTATACAACTACAAGTCTACAGAGTGCTGTGATGCTACAAGCTGGCAGCTTGTAGATCAGTTTTTTGCTCATACATGCATCCACAGTTCCCTCACCTTATTTACGGCATGGCTCAGCGGGACTCGAGTCTATTACTTTTTTTTATTGAACCGTTATTTACCGAGGCAGGCAACACACATTAAGAGTAGTTTCTTATTTGCAACTGTGGCCTGGCAAAAGGCAAGGCCTCTTGAAGGAGAGGGGAGATAAGGGCTCAAAGAAATCAATATTCAGGTTAAAAGCTAATAAAAACACAATATCACAACGACTACAAAACACCAGTAGTAGACAAGAGCACAAATCAATCAATAAAAAAAACGTGCATTACAGTAGAGACTTGTTAAGACAATAACACAAACGGGGCTAACAGTCTACTCTATGTTTGAGAAAGGCCATGATAGTCTTTAAAAGCCAAATGAATGAGAGGTGAAAGTGTCCAGTTTTAACCCTTTCTGTGGGTCATTCCAGTCTGTGGCTGTGACTGTGGGTCATTCCAGTCTGTGTCTGTGGGTCATTCCAGTCTGTGACTGTGGGTCATTCCAGTCTGTGACTGTGGGTCATTCCAGTCTGTGACTGTGGGTCATTCCAGTCTGTGACTGTGGGTCATTCCAGTCTGTGGCTGTGGGTCATTCCAGTCTGTGACTGTGGGTCATTCCAGTCTGTGGCTGTGGGTCATTCCAGTCTGTGACTGTGGGTCATTCCAGTCTGTGGCTGTGGGTCATTCCAGTCTGTGTCTGTGGCTGTGGGTCATTCCAGTCTGTGACTGTGGGTCATTCCAGTCTGTGTCTGGTGCTGTGGGTCATTCCAGTCTGTGACTGTGGGTCATTCCAGTCTGTGTCTGTGGCTGTGGGTCATTCCAGTCTGTGTCTGTGGGTCATTCCAGTCTGTGTCTGTGGCTGTGGGTCATTCCAGTCTGTGACTGTGGGTCATTCCAGTCTGTGTCTGTGGCTGTGGGTCATTCCAGTCTGTGACTGTGGGTCATTCCAGTCTGTGGCTGTGGGTCATTCCAGTCTGTGTCTGTGGGTCATTCCAGTCTGTGTCTGTGGCTGTGGGTCATTCCAGTCTGTGACTGTGGGTCATTCCAGTCTGTGTCTGTGGCTGTGGGTCATTCCAGTCTGTGACTGTGGGTCATTCCAGTCTGTGGCTGTGGGTCATTCCAGTCTGTGTCTGTGGGTCATTCCAGTCTGTGTCTGTGGCTGTGGGTCATTCCAGTCTGTGACTGTGGGTCATTCCAGTCTGTGGCTGTGGGTCATTCCAGTCTGTGTCTGTGGGTCATTCCAGTCTGTGTCTGTGGCTGTGGGTCATTCCAGTCTGTGACTGTGGGTCATTCCAGTCTGTGTCTGTGGCTGTGGGTCATTCCAGTCTGTGACTGTGGGTCATTCCAGTCTGTGGCTGTGGGTCATTCCAGTCTGTGGCTGTGGGTCATTCCAGTCTGTGTCTGTGGGTCATTCCAGTCTGTGGCTGTGGGTCATTCCAGTCTGTGGGTCATTCCAGTCTGTGGGTCATTCCAGTCTGTGGGTCATTCCAGTCTGTGTCTGTGGGTCATTCCAGTCTGTGTCTGTGGGTCATTCCAGTCTGTGGCTGTGGGTCATTCCAGTCTGTGGCTGTGGGTCATTCCAGTCTGTGGCTGTGGGTCATTCCAGTCTGTGGCTGTGGGTCATTCCAGTCTGTGGGTCATTCCAGTCTGTGGGTCATTCCAGTCTGTGTCTGTGGGTCATTCCAGTCTGTGTCTGTGGGTCATTCCAGTCTGTGTCTGTGGGTCATTCCAGTCTGTGGCTGTGGGTCATTCCAGTCTGTGTCTGTGGCTGTGGGTCATTCCAGTCTGTGGCTGTGGGTCATTCCAGTCTGTGACTGTGGGTCATTCCAGTCTGTGACTGTGGGTCATTCCAGTCTGTGTCTGTGGGTCATTCCAGTCTGTGACTGTGGGTCATTCCAGTCTGTGACTGTGGGTCATTCCAGTCTGTGACTGTGGGTCATTCCAGTCTGTGGCTGTGGGTCATTCCAGTCTGTGGCTGTGTGGTCATTCCAGTCTGTGTCTGTGGCTGTGGGTCATTCCAGTCTGTGGCTGTGGGTCATTCCAGTCTGTGGCTGTGGGTCATTCCAGTCTGTGTCTGTGGGTCATTCCAGTCTGTGTCTGTGGCTGTGGGTCATTCCAGTCTGTGTCTGTGGCTGTGGGTCATTCCAGTCTGTGTCTGTGGCTGTGGGTCATTCCAGTCTGTGGCTGTGGGTCATTCCAGTCTGTGGGTCATTCCAGTCTGTGGGTCATTCCAGTCTGTGGGTCATTCCAGTCTGTGGGTCATTCCAGTCTGTGGGTCATTCCAGTCTGTGGGTCATTCCAGTCTGTGTCTGTGGGTCATTCCAGTCTGTGTCTGTGGGTCATTCCAGTCTGTGACTGTGGGTCATTCCAGTCTGTGTCTGTGGGTCATTCCAGTCTATGTCTGTGGGTCATTCCAGTCTGTGGCTGTGGGTCATTCCAGTCTGTGGCTGTGGGTCATTCCAGTCTGTGACTGTGGGTCATTCCAGTCTGTGGCTGTGGGTCATTCCAGTCTGTGGCTGTGGGTCATTCCAGTCTGTGGCTGTGGGTCATTCCAGTCTGTGGCTGTGGGTCATTCCAGTCTGTGGCTGTGGGTCATTCCAGTCTGTGTCTGTGGGTCATTCCAGTCTGTGTCTGTGGCTGTGGGTCATTCCAGTCTGTGACTGTGGGTCATTCCAGTCTGTGTCTGTGGCTGTGGGTCATTCCAGTCTGTGACTGTGGGTCATTCCAGTCTGTGGCTGTGGGTCATTCCAGTCTGTGTCTGTGGGTCATTCCAGTCTGTGTCTGTGGCTGTGGGTCATTCCAGTCTGTGTCTGTGGGTCATTCCAGTCTGTGGCTGTGGGTCATTCCAGTCTGTGGGTCATTCCAGTCTGTGGGTCATTCCAGTCTGTGGGTCATTCCAGTCTGTGTCTGTGGGTCATTCCAGTCTGTGTCTGTGGGTCATTCCAGTCTGTGGCTGTGGGTCATTCCAGTCTGTGGCTGTGGGTCATTCCAGTCTGTGGCTGTGGGTCATTCCAGTCTGTGGCTGTGGGTCATTCCAGTCTGTGGGTCATTCCAGTCTGTGGGTCATTCCAGTCTGTGTCTGTGGGTCATTCCAGTCTGTGTCTGTGGGTCATTCCAGTCTGTGGCTGTGGGTCATTCCAGTCTGTGTCTGTGGCTGTGGGTCATTCCAGTCTGTGGCTGTGGGTCATTCCAGTCTGTGACTGTGGGTCATTCCAGTCTGTGACTGTGGGTCATTCCAGTCTGTGTCTGTGGGTCATTCCAGTCTGTGACTGTGGGTCATTCCAGTCTGTGACTGTGGGTCATTCCAGTCTGTGACTGTGGGTCATTCCAGTCTGTGGCTGTGGGTCATTCCAGTCTGTGGCTGTGTGGTCATTCCAGTCTGTGGCTGTGGGTCATTCCAGTCTGTGGGTCATTCCAGTCTGTGGGTCATTCCAGTCTGTGGGTCATTCCAGTCTGTGGGTCATTCCAGTCTGTGTCTGTGGGTCATTCCAGTCTGTGTCTGTGGGTCATTCCAGTCTGTGGCTGTGGGTCATTCCAGTCTGTGGCTGTGGGTCATTCCAGTCTGTGGCTGTGGGTCATTCCAGTCTGTGGCTGTGGGTCATTCCAGTCTGTGGGTCATTCCAGTCTGTGGGTCATTCCAGTCTGTGTCTGTGGGTCATTCCAGTCTGTGTCTGTGGGTCATTCCAGTCTGTGTCTGTGGGTCATTCCAGTCTGTGGCTGTGGGTCATTCCAGTCTGTGTCTGTGGCTGTGGGTCATTCCAGTCTGTGGCTGTGGGTCATTCCAGTCTGTGTCTGTGGGTCATTCCAGTCTGTGACTGTGGGTCATTCCAGTCTGTGACTGTGGGTCATTCCAGTCTGTGACTGTGGGTCATTCCAGTCTGTGGCTGTGGGTCATTCCAGTCTGTGGCTGTGTGGTCATTCCAGTCTGTGTCTGTGGCTGTGGGTCATTCCAGTCTGTGGCTGTGGGTCATTCCAGTCTGTGGCTGTGGGTCATTCCAGTCTGTGTCTGTGGGTCATTCCAGTCTGTGTCTGTGGCTGTGGGTCATTCCAGTCTGTGTCTGTGGCTGTGGGTCATTCCAGTCTGTGTCTGTGGCTGTGGGTCATTCCAGTCTGTGGCTGTGGGTCATTCCAGTCTGTGGGTCATTCCAGTCTGTGGGTCATTCCAGTCTGTGGGTCATTCCAGTCTGTGTCTGTGGGTCATTCCAGTCTGTGTCTGTGGGTCATTCCAGTCTGTGACTGTGGGTCATTCCAGTCTGTGTCTGTGGGTCATTCCAGTCTATGTCTGTGGGTCATTCCAGTCTGTGGCTGTGGGTCATTCCAGTCTGTGGCTGTGGGTCATTCCAGTCTGTGACTGTGGGTCATTCCAGTCTGTGGCTGTGGGTCATTCCAGTCTGTGGCTGTGGGTCATTCCAGTCTGTGGCTGTGGGTCATTCCAGTCTGTGGCTGTGGGTCATTCCAGTCTGTGACTGTGGGTCATTCCAGTCTGTGGCTGTGGGTCATTCCAGTCTGTGTCTGTGGGTCATTCCAGTCTGTGTCTGTGGCTGTGGGTCATTCCAGTCTGTGACTGTGGGTCATTCCAGTCTGTGTCTGTGGCTGTGGGTCATTCCAGTCTGTGACTGTGGGTCATTCCAGTCTGTGGCTGTGGGTCATTCCAGTCTGTGTCTGTGGGTCATTCCAGTCTGTGTCTGTGGCTGTGGGTCATTCCAGTCTGTGTCTGTGGGTCATTCCAGTCTGTGGCTGTGGGTCATTCCAGTCTGTGGGTCATTCCAGTCTGTGGGTCATTCCAGTCTGTGGGTCATTCCAGTCTGTGTCTGTGGGTCATTCCAGTCTGTGTCTGTGGGTCATTCCAGTCTGTGGCTGTGGGTCATTCCAGTCTGTGGCTGTGGGTCATTCCAGTCTGTGGCTGTGGGTCATTCCAGTCTGTGGCTGTGGGTCATTCCAGTCTGTGGGTCATTCCAGTCTGTGGGTCATTCCAGTCTGTGTCTGTGGGTCATTCCAGTCTGTGTCTGTGGGTCATTCCAGTCTGTGTCTGTGGGTCATTCCAGTCTGTGGCTGTGGGTCATTCCAGTCTGTGTCTGTGGCTGTGGGTCATTCCAGTCTGTGGCTGTGGGTCATTCCAGTCTGTGACTGTGGGTCATTCCAGTCTGTGACTGTGGGTCATTCCAGTCTGTGTCTGTGGGTCATTCCAGTCTGTGACTGTGGGTCATTCCAGTCTGTGACTGTGGGTCATTCCAGTCTGTGACTGTGGGTCATTCCAGTCTGTGGCTGTGGGTCATTCCAGTCTGTGGCTGTGTGGTCATTCCAGTCTGTGTCTGTGGCTGTGGGTCATTCCAGTCTGTGGCTGTGGGTCATTCCAGTCTGTGGCTGTGGGTCATTCCAGTCTGTGTCTGTGGGTCATTCCAGTCTGTGTCTGTGGCTGTGGGTCATTCCAGTCTGTGTCTGTGGCTGTGGGTCATTCCAGTCTGTGTCTGTGGCTGTGGGTCATTCCAGTCTGTGGCTGTGGGTCATTCCAGTCTGTGGGTCATTCCAGTCTGTGGGTCATTCCAGTCTGTGGGTCATTCCAGTCTGTGTCTGTGGGTCATTCCAGTCTGTGTCTGTGGGTCATTCCAGTCTGTGACTGTGGGTCATTCCAGTCTGTGTCTGTGGGTCATTCCAGTCTATGTCTGTGGGTCATTCCAGTCTGTGGCTGTGGGTCATTCCAGTCTGTGGCTGTGGGTCATTCCAGTCTGTGACTGTGGGTCATTCCAGTCTGTGGCTGTGGGTCATTCCAGTCTGTGGCTGCAGCAGAAATGATGACAAACCGGAACGCAGAGTCTGTTTTTTGGAACCTTCAGCAGAATGAAGCAAGCAGAAGGGGTGCTGTGTGCGCACAGAAGATGTATGTATGCAACAGATGACAAAGATATGGGGAGGGGGGGGGACCCAAGGAGAGTTTTGTATATTAACCCATTGAATCCGGGAACGCATCTGTGTAACCTCTTTAACCATTATTTTAAACTTTGGCTATTCAAAAAATAGCAGATATTACAAGCTCATAGCGCAGCACCGAGTGCAGCGCTATGAGCTTGTAGATCTGCTATTTTTGAAAAATATAGACAATTTTTACAACATTTTTAACTATTTTTTTTGCTTCGGGGGGGCCCCTGGAACAACATATTTTGAGATGGGGGTCCGCGGTCAAATACATATCTAAAAATATTTCGGTATACGGTATGTTACTATTATTTTGGGGGTCCTTGACAAGTTTGAAAGCCACTGATTATAGCAACATGAGTTTAAAAAATAACTGTTAGAAGACACTGTAGAATCCCCCAGAAGCAAATATTTGAGTTAAAAATGTTTGCTTTAAAAACGAATATATATACACTCAAAGATTTACAAAAACTTTCACGATTTTTCAAAAATAGCAGACATACAAGCTCATAGCTCTGCTGCACTCGGTGCCGCGCTATGAGCTTGTATGTCTGCTATTTCTTGAAAAATCTTGACAATTCGTGCAAACTTTGAATATATATATTTTTTTCAAGCGAACATTTTTAACTCCGATATGTGCTTCTGGGGGTTCCTGGAACTAAATATTTTGAGATGGCGGTCCGCGGCCAAAAAACATAATTTTGGGGGTCGTTGACATGGAAAAGTTCGAGCAAGATTTTTCTAAAATAGCAGATCTACAAGCTCATAGCGCGCGCTATACATACGTTAACCACTTACTTTAGCCCTATTTTAAACCTAGGCTATTTGAAAATAGCAGATCTACAAGTTCGATGTGACGTGTTGTGAACTTGTAGATCTGCTATTTTCAATTATTTTAGTACTTTTACTTTGGTACTTTAAGTACATTTACGTTACTGTAACACAACTACTTTTTGCGGTAACTAAGAACACAACTAGTTACCTTTTCCCATTCAGTAACACCATTTAGTTACTGTGATATAAATGGGTGCATTACCTGCATTACGTTATGTGAACTGATTTCCCCTGCGGAGTCTATCTGTGATCTAACCTACAGGTGATGTGCTCTCATAGTAACAGTAGAAAGTGGCAGAGAGGAGTGATGATTGGTTAGCATAGGGTAACATTTCTGGGTAAGCCAATCAGAGACAGAGTTGGGTGGGTCTTGCCTTGTGGGGAAAATACACACACACACACACACACGCGCGCGCGCACGCGCGCACACACACACACACACACACACACACACACACACACACACACGTCTCAGCGACAGCGGCAGCTTTGCATCTTGGAAATATAAACATTATTTCTAATTTGAGGAGATAAAGGACGCTAAGAATATTGTGGTCAAATGTAAACTGTGTGTAACTATCTTTTGTGTTGTATTGTTCCACTACATTTCATAATGATAATTGCTACAATGATAGGGAGTTGTCTTTTCTCTTACTGTGCCACAGAACAACACAAAAACTTGTATCTTTATTTTTAAAGTAAAGTAAAGTAACTAGTTACTAGTTACTTTTATAATTTAGTAACTAGTAAAGCAACTAGTTACTTTGTTGAGAGCAGTAACTCTCAACAAAGTAACTAGTTGCTATCTAGTCATACTGTAGTTATATATAACTACAGTATGACTAGATACAGTACTTTTAAAAAGTAACGTGCCCAACACTGCTTGTACATCAAGCGGCATCACGCAGCATAAACAGGAGAGGAGGGCCTGTGGGGCCAGATGGTTCCCAAGGCTACTTACTTATTTATAATCAGAACGTGGGAAGAATGGTAATTTGTACAAGTGTTAATTTAGCAGAGGAAGTGAAAGTAGAGCACATTCTGTAGAAGGGCTCAGACCGGTAACCGGTACAATATGGTGTGAGAATGTTGTCTCGCCAAAATGTTTTAAAAAAAGCTGAAAAAGCTCAAATAGCATATATCTACAAGCTTACAACGCAGGTAGTAGGCTTGTAGATCAGCTATTTCCGCTATTTAAAATAAGAAAGAAGAAAGTATATCTAAGTTATCTGTCATATACTGTATCTGCCCTGTGAAATGTTGTATTACAAAGCCTAAAAGGCAAAACAGAAATAGAAATTGTATTCATATGTTCCAATGTTCAATGCCAAAAACACAATTAAAATCGTTAATCGCATTTCTTAGCTTTTGTAATCGTGACAGCCCTACCTACAGTATCTACAAGCTTGTAGATCTGCTATTTTCAATTAATCATAAAGGAGGAGGAATGTTTCTGAAATATATGGGCCTATATCCCTGCCACAGAATGTTTATGTGAAATATTTGAGAGTAGTCCTGTCAAGAAAGAGTGAAGAGTAAGACACTACTAGAGTAATATGAAACTGGTTTAGGACAACTTTGTTTTTTTACAACCAAAGTTTATGTTTTAGATTGTAATTAAAGTAAATAAAAGATGTGTTAATTTTTTTTAAATTTACTGCTTTCTATAGTTTTAGCAATTTTCGCGATGTTTTTTACAGTGGGCGGGGGCATTCTGTCCGGTGGCTAAATATGTCTTTTTTTACACAATAACCTGGCGTTTTCTTTATTATTATTTACAGTAGCTCTTCTAGCCCCCAATAACTCACATCTGGCCATGAAAGACCTTTTTTATTGTGTAAAAAAGGCATATTTAGCCACCGGACAGAATGCCCCCGCCCACTGTAAAAGATATCTCAAAAATTGCTAAAACTATAGAAAGCAGTAAATGAAACGAAAATAACACTCATCTTTTATTTACTTTAATTACAAGTTAAAATATAAACCTTGGTTGTAAAAAAAAAACAAAGTTGTCCTTTAAGCCTGATACTTCATCACACACCACGCGACACGTGCTGAAATATACAGTAAGTATAACAGCTATGTTCTGCACATGGCCAGGTCGTCAGATGGAGCGTTAGATTAAAGCATTATTTGAAAGGTTCAGGGTCAACACAAGGAACCTCAACCTTTTCAACCACCTCATAAGAAAAAGCCCGGTCAACCAGTGAGTGAAGAAAGGGGTTTGAAGTGAACGTCAGCATCAGCTGCTACATGCACCATCAAAACAATTAGATACATGATTCTCAACCCTTTGAAATTCAAGGACCCCCCCCCCAAATTCAAGGCCACGGACCCCCCATAACTAACCCCAATCTACAAAATGATCCTCTGTATTATTTTAACTCTTGACTAACTGTAACTGGTAGTGGTTACAGTAAGTAAAACAGCCCTAAAAACCCATCTTTCTGGAGGCCGAAAGAGGAGCTAGTACCAGTTTCCCTGTAGACAGACGACCCCCCCTCCTCTTTTTTGTACATATTTTGTATTTCCTCATGCTTTTTTTGTATATACATTTTTTTTTTCCATGCTTCCCCCCCCCCCCCCTTTTTTGTACATATATTTTTTAAATGCTTTTTTTTGTACATAGTGGTATTTTTTCTGTATTATCTGTATTTTCATGTTGATTTTTGAACTGTTTGGTTGCTACTATATATGTATATGAAATTAACTCAAGGACCTCAACGGAAACAAGTCCGCAAGGACTTTTTTGGCCGGACCTTTTAGACAAAAGCATTATAAATGTAACTGTGTTGTTTTACATTATTTTGCCTAATAAAAATTTCAATCAAAAAACAATCAATCAATCAATCAATTTCAATCAATCAAAAAGGTTCCTAACACTTAATCATTTAGGTGGGGAACCCCATATTTTTTAAACGTTGGACTGTTCAGTAACTTGCAAAAAAGGAATTGTGATAAAGATTGTAGATTGTGATCCTGCCTGAAAAGTCATTCAAAATATTCATGTTCCGTGTGGCCTGCTTCAGTGAGACTGTAACAGTAGGCATCCTACTACTAATTCATCATCATTACTGTGATGATGAATTCAACTTATTATTAGTCATCACATCCATTTTCAAGACAAATGAGTGACTGCAACTTTAAGACGTTTTTTTTAATCTTGGGATACAGGTGAGATTATGTCAGAACCAATCAACTGTTTATGATGGAATATGCAGTCCAAGAGGTGCAGAGCACGCGCATCCAAAAATATTTAGACTTCGTTTCATTTTGTTGTTGTCGAGATGCCAGTGCAGTGTAGATGATAATGTGTGTGTGTGTGTGTGTGTGTGTGTGTGTGTGTGTGTGTGTGTGTGTGTGTGTGTGTGTGTGTGTGTGTGTGTGTGTGTGTGTGTGTGTGTTCTTTTTTCAGGAAGACTCTTGCATCGGCATTGTTCTTGTGAAACGGTTTATAGATTGGCATTTCCATTTGCTGGCAGCAGATTACAGTGGGTTTGTCTCCAGGTGGACCATCTTTGTAAATGCTTCACCTTACATCCAAACACATTACTTCACAAGAACAATGTCCGTGTAATTAAGAGAAAACAAATATTAGCGCGCATGCGTAGTTTATCAAATACAATTTTCACGAGCTGGCGTTTTCTGGGTTTTATATGCACGAGGCCAATGCGATTGATGGTCTTTGGCCTTTATTCACCATGAAGTTCTGACCTCTGCGAACAGAATCTCACTGTAAAGAGCCTTGTTTTGTTTTTATCGGCTAATTAACTTCAGAGAACAAGCATTTGGATGCTCCTTGGGAAAATGCACAGAATATACAATGCTTGGGCGGGGGAGGGGGAGGGGGGGGGGCATTCGGGGCAGCCCTGGTGTAGGAGCAAAATGTATGCTGTTAAGCAGACCTACAAAATATCCCACAAGTTATTCCAACCATGTTGAAAATGCCACCCCCCACACACACACACACACACACACACACACACACACACACACACACACACACACACACACACACACACACACACACACACACACACACACACACACACACACACACACACACACACACACACACACACACACACACACACACACACACACACACACACACACAAAGTGTTCCTGTAACAGTGTACACCCAATGTCACCCAGTATATGCAGGCAGCTTGGACTGCTGCAATATGCCAGATTAATTATTTTAATAAGGTAATTAGTACATTTGCTCTACAACATTTGTTGTGTTTGTTGCCGGTTAAAAAAATCATCGTAGTGGGGAGGAGGGGGGGGGGGGCATTCAGACAAGTAGTCTGCCTGCAGATGTAAGTCTCTATCACGAGTATTACATACTATGTCGTTACAAATGAGACTAAAATGAAAACGGTCACTTAACAGGCATTGGCAACACTTTGACTGCCAAGGAGGCCATGTGAAAATGTCTCTCCCATGTTGCCATTCCAGTAAGTTATGCAAATAAAATAACAGTAGGTTCCTTTTTTAGCCCCACTAGCAGCAGAGCTCTGAGGATGTCCATCAATCCATCCACCACTTTGTTCCCAAACAAGTTATGTTGAGAATAGTCTGGCGTGGCCAGACTGTTGCCTCCCACAATGTTCAAATGTCTAGAGCAACGGAAGCTCTGAAGAATGATAAAGCCATAAAGCGTGATAACAATGTGACGCCTCCTCCCCACTTCTGCTTGGTCTTTACAGTCGCGCAAATGCAGGGGCTGACACTAACGGTTGCCCGACTGCCCGTGGCAAGTAAATAAAACATTCGGGGCAAGAATGGCGTTTGCTTTCAGGTTGCCCGACGGGCAAGTCCGTTTGAATGGGGAAGCAACCGGTCTTCATTAAATACCATTGGTTATTCATGAAAGAACAAATAATGCTACGGTTTTACAAGTAGCTGTTGCGCTCATTCAGGCTTTCAAAGTGACTGTCGCCACTCGGCGGTTATCGATTGGATTTAACATCAATTTAATTTATTTTTCGGGCAAGTGGGCATCACCTTTGGGCAAGTAGAACTTGACCTGTACTTGCCCGACGGGTAAGACCTTAGTGTCAACCCCTGAAATGTATCCTAATATAAATCAAAATCATCTCAGCATATAGCTTTCTGCTTAGCAGAAATGGAAATTTGATATCATAAAAATTAAATGCAAATACATTTTAAAATATATTTTCGTGAACGGAAATGACGGACAGATGCCAGCTTCCTGCCTGGGATATCGGGGTGTGTAGTTCCAGACTCTGTATAGACGAATCCACAGACGCGCTGCCTGTAGGCGGCCATTGCTGCGGTGTCGCGTCCGCGGAGCGTTGACACCGCAGCAATGGCTGCGCCCAGGGCAGCGCTCCGTGGATTCGTGTATAGCCTCGATCTCCAGGCTTTTATTGTTTAGTGTTGCTAAAAAATAAAAGCCTGGCCCAGCGCGTCGGTGTACTCGGTATAAGGAAGTGTTTCACTTCCCAACCAACCAGAGTGCAGTGGGCGTCGCTCGTAATGTTGTGTTAACGGGGCGGGGGTTGACGGACAGATCGGTGAACCAATGGGATCAGCCGCAGTCTCTCGCCGGCTCTTTACACCCGCCCCTCTATACACGAAATCAGGAGCGTTGGGGCAGTCTAGACTCTGTATGGCATTCGGAGATTGTGGAACAGTTGTCTGGCTAACGCGAGGCTATGTTGAAAACTACCCGCTGAAATCGCTACTGCATGTGCTGAGCAACGTCACAGTACCCAGAGGATGGCCCCTACTGCTTCTGGTGACCCCCCAAAAAGGCCTTTCCTCTAGTGCCACCCTTAGGCCAAGCGTATCACTCGCACATGAGTTCTCTCAAAATCCGATGCGCAGATTGCCACGAAGACTGCTGAGTAAATCAAAGCACCCCGGAGGAAGAATCCTCTGAATCTGAGTGACCCCATGACCTTTCATCTAGCGCCACCCTCAGGCAAAAATTATAACTTTGCAAGCAAGATAACGGAATGTCATTATTTAATAGTCCCTATAGATTTTGGTGACCCCATGGCCTTTCCTCTAGCACCACCGTCAGGCCTACATTTGCCATTGAGTAAATACGAGGCAAAGAAGCCGCACGGGATCTAGGGGCTGCTAGCAGGGCTTAAGGCTCTTAATCTTGGTTCTCGTTTTTAAATCATCTCATTTTAATTTAATTCAATTCAATTTCTGGGGCTTGCCATACATAATTTGTACACATCTTCACATCTATATTTTTCAGGACCGTATCTGCCAACAGCCAGTCTGAACTGCATTAGTGCAATGTTAACGCTCATATTCAATTACACACGATGATAAAAACAATTTGAAAATGTTACGTCTGTTTTGTGTTTTGATAACGCTGTTGCAAACACATTACTGTCAGGACGGCTGGATATGATAAACAGACACGCGTTAAAGAAATAAACTACAAAATCATCTCACTATTGATACTCTGAATGCTCAAGCAGCCGGAAGCAATGAAAAAGGCCGGTCATGTTCAGATACCAACTGTCCTGAAATGATTTGTAGTTCCATCTATTCTAGATTTGTGAACTAGAGGGAGCGTAAACAACAATCTGGTACCACCCACCCATAAAACAAACATGGGCAAATTCTCCTTCTATAGCACAGCCACCAAGGAATGGAATAGTCTAACCCCATCCCTCAAAAAATGCAGTTCGCTGGGCTCATTCAAAACAGCCCTAAAAACTCATCTTTCTGGAGGCCGAAAGAGGAGATAGTACCAGTTTCCCTGTAGACAGACGACCCCCCCCCCTCCTCTTTTTTGTACATATTTTGTATTTCCTCATGCATTTTTTGTATATAATCGTTATTTTTCCATGCTTCACCCCCCCCCCCCTTTTTTTTGTACATTTATTTTTTATTTTAATTTTTTTCATGCTCCTTTTTTTTTGGTACATAGTTGTATTTTTTCTGTATTATCTGTATTTTCATGTTGATTTTTGAACTGTTGGTTGCTACTATATATGTCTATGAAATTAATTCAAGGACCCCAACGGAAACAAGTCCGCAAGGACTTTTTTGGCCGGACCTTTTAGTCAAAAGCATTATAAATGTAACTGTGTTGTTTTACATTCTTTTGCCTAATAAAAATTTCAATCAATCAAAAAACAACAATGAATTAAATAAACTATCAAAGAGACAGAAACCAGCAAGCAAGCCAGACCACTCATGATTACCCTTTATCGATTACACAGGTCATGAAGCTATTTGAGAGCGAACAGGGGATTCACTTTTTGGACATACAGTATATAAGATAATGGGCTCATTTGTGCCCAAAACTAATAATACTGCAGAGAAAATGTACACATTTAGAAGTGCAATTTGTGTTACTATATTTTGAGTGTATTTTAGTGTCAGCAATGTCAGCCTCCCGTTCACTTCACTGTCCATGGGACATCCTCAGGTTTCAGCGGGCCATGAATGAGTAAGAAACAAAAGCGTATTTTCATTCACATCTCAGCGACGCTGCCAAGAATGTAGTAGTGCATTTACTCTATACCTGACTGTGCCATCTAGGCAACGGTGACGCAATACATCCCACCAAACAAACCGCAGTTCCTAAGGAACTTCTTTCCAGGAATTGAAAACAAATAGGCCACACAGGGTTTAACACAAAAGATACTGATGTTTATGGCCCCCCCCGTCTGGTCCATGGGCCATAAACATGTTCTACACACGTGTGTGTGGGGGGGGGGGGGGGGCATTGAGCAACCTGAACCACAATGTCAGCTTTCAAACTGCTTTTACAAACAAACATCAGATGTCACTCACAACTGGAGATAACATTGAGTTGTGTGTGGGGGGGGGGGGTAACGCAGTCTCCTTGAAGTTCAACGTCAGTTTTCAAACACTTAAGGTCCTTACACACCGGGGGGGATTTTTTCATGCGAATAATACGTTTTTTTTTCAAAACCTTATAAAGTCAATGCAAGCTTCCACATCAGTTTCGCGGAGCGAAAAAGCGTCTTTTAATTATTCGGACCGAGTCAGAATTTTACGTATATTCGCATAATTGCCGGTGTGTAATGACCTTGAGCCTTTCATTGTGTTGTACAATACAAATGTCTTTATTGGTTTTGTGCATTTCTATTGTTATTTCACTGCTGTCATTTTGCCATGTTTCATATTGTTTCAATGTCAAAACCCACAGATTTACTCTTACGACGCCTACTTACTTGTATGTCTAATGCTTGTCACACTATGAACAGTAAATATTTACGTTGTGATGATGCTTATTACACTGAATCTTGAATCTGTAGGCTACCTCATACTGCCTGTTACACTATTCTCTACCTCATACCTCATACGTCTGTTAAACTATGAGTCTTGAATCTCTACCTCATACTGCCTGTTAAACTATGAATCTTGAATCTCTACCTCATACTGTCTGTTAAACTATGAATATTGAATCTCTACCTCATACTGTCTGTTAAACTATGAATATTGAATCTCTACATCATACTGCCTGTATGCCTATAGTCCTATATGAATATTGAATCTCTACCTCATACTGTCTGTTAAACTATGAATGGTTCGTTACCTGATGATGCTCGTTGCACTACGAGTCTTGAATGTACCTGATGATTCTCATAACACTACAATAATGATGCTTGTTGCACTATGGATATTGAATCTGTACCCGATGACGCTTGTCACAGTATGAACTACAATCTGTACCCGATGATGCTTGTTTTACGCTCTATGAATCTTCAATCTGTGATGATGCTTGTTGTACGCTATGGATATTCAATCTGTGATGATGCTTGTTGTACGCTGTGGATATTCAATCTGTGATGATGCTTGTTCTATGCTAGGAATCTTCAATCTGTGATGACGCTCGCCACCCTATGACTCATAGCCTACACAGTAAAAAAAAACAGGATTTTAATGTGTAGGCTATAATAGGCCGATGATGAGGTCATATACATCCAGTATCATCAGCACCACATGGCCCTTCATCACGTTAACATAGGCTAGAAGAAGCCACTTTACTTTACTTTACTACCATGACCATAACATTGATGGGGCAATAGGTATCCGTCTCCCAGTCAATGAGAAGACATTAAATCTCTCCCTCTCTCTCTCACACACACACAGTTAGGCTACTAGCACGCAGATGATAAATTGACATGGAATGGATTCAAACAAAGGCAATTGGGGGGGGGGGGGGTGGAAGGGTGATGGGGGGGGGGGGGCATCATTCAGGAGGTGACTTTAATAACACAAGGCTCTGCAGAGTCACGCACATTATTTTTTGCGTGACCTCCTACCAGACCCACGTGGTGTCTCCTCTAATATTCATTCATTCATCTTCTCTCTCAAATCACTCACAAAAGCATGTATTCATCCATTAAAATCAGTTGGATTCATTAATTAATTAGTTCACTCATTCATTCATTCATTCATTCATTCACTCATTCATTCATTCATTCATGCATGTATTCACTTGCTCATTAATTCATTCATTCATCCATTCATTAGCTATAGCATCAGTAGGATGCCATAGCTAGCTATAGCAGCATCTTGCTAACTAACCTCCCATCATATACAACATGATAACATACGACGCGGCCGGAAAAAATAGCAGATCTGCAAGCTCACCACGCGTTTCCTCCACGACACGTTGTGAGCTTACAGATCTGCTTTTTCGCGATTTTTTTGGGTTGCCGTGTGTTTTGTTTTTTTTGTCATTGTTGTTGTTATTGATGAAGGAGGAGAAACATAAGGAGAAACATAAGGAGAAACACCCCCCCAAGAAAAAATAAATCACATTTTCTTACCGTTATGCCGCTGGAGGAGGAGATGATGTTATAATGTTCTCAGGAGCTGTTAATGTTCTCCTATAGATGCTGGAGGAGGAGGAGGAGGCGCTCGAGCGACGTTTATGTTCGTTTGTTGTCGTTTTTTACCTCCTGTTAAAAAAAATCTAAAGAATCTTCACGACGAACGACTTAATTGTCTTCTTATTGGCCCCGCCCCCGTCGTTTATTATTATTAATAAAATAACAATAATAATAATAATTCAAACGGACAGAATGTCCTCGTGGTTCATATAAAGGAACGTTATATAAATGGTGTTTTAATATGAATTAAATGCGCATCATCATCCTCGTAGTGTGTGTGTGTGCGGCGCCACACCGTCGTCGCAGCAGCAGCTCCGCATGTTAATGTTACCGAAC
>NC_137609.1:54539223-54540777 GCF_963280865.1 Gymnoscopelus braueri
CACAATTTACCCCCCTATCCTGGCCTCTCTTCTCCGTGGCTGCCAGTACAGGTTAGAATCAATTTTAAGATTATCCTATTCATTTATAACTGAGTGGGCTGCCCCCCCCCCCCCCCCCCTCCCACATCGCTGACCTTTTAACCCCTCCATGGTCCCTCAGGTCAGCTGACTTGTGGCTATACTAGCTGTTCAACTATAAACCCAGGCTCACGGCTGACATGGTCTTTGCTGTCACAGCCCCCAGAGACCACGGGTTGTGACCCCCAGGGGTATGCATACTTGAGGGGGGGTCTCCATTTATAAATGATTCATAGTTAGGAACCAAATGGACCCTTACTGGCAGTGGTGGAAAAAGTACTCAAATGTTTTACTTAAGTAAAAGTATCAATACTGCAATGTAGAAGTACTCTGTTACAAGTAAAAGTCCGGAATTCAAAATTTACTTGAGTAAAAGTACAAAAGTAATGGTATCGAAATGTACTTAAAGTACCAAAAGTAAAAGTACTACAATGTTTGAAAATAGCAGATCTACAAGCTCGCGATGCGACGTGTTGTGAGCCTATTTTCAAATAGCCTATGAGCCTATTTTTAAATAGCCTATGTATAAAATAGGCCTAAAGTGGTTCATGTATGTTTTATAATGTAACAATTTATATCTGCTAAGTAACTAGTAACTAAAGTTTTCAAATAATTGTAGTGGAGTAAAAGTACAATATTTCATTTGCCTCTGAGATGTAGTGGAGTAGAAGTGAAAGTAATGGAAATTGGAAATACTCCAGTAAAGCACAAATACCTCAAAATTATACTTAAGTACAGTACTTAAGTAAATGTACTCAGTTACTTTCCACCACTGCTTACTGGTCTGTAACTCCCAGAGTCTGACCACCACTGTAACCCCATCCCTCAAAAAATGCAGTTCGCTGGGTTCATTTAAAACAGCCCTTTCAGGAGGCCAAAAAGGGAGGTAGAACCATTTTCCCATTTAAACAGACGACCCCCCCCCCCCCCCCCGCCCATTTCTTGTACATATAGTGTTATTTTTGGGCGGTGTAACCGCCCCTATAAGTGGGGTTGGGACACCTCATTAGTACACCCTTCACTGTACTGTGATTGGCTCATAATTAGTACACCCCTAGCATTAGTACACCCCTAGCTGTACTGTGATTGGCTGACTCTATTGGCTGACTCTATTCAGCACTGTGATTGGCTAGCGAGACACATGATGAAATCAACAACCTATAAATAGGACTATGCACTTAAAAAAAAACACTTTTTTTTAAAGTGAGCTTCCATCACTGTGATGACCACTGTGATGACCACACCGACCCACTTCACACTGGATGTGATTTCTGCCAGACCCAAGGGGTCGGCTTACATGAGGCTTTGTACCTGTTTCGTCCATACATGGGCACTTTGTCCTTAGGCCCCAGCCATAAAAGTCTGTCCCCCTTTCGTCCATACATGGGCATGTTTTGTACCGGTTTTCTCCATACATGGGCAAAAAACAGGTTTTGGTCACTTTGTCCTTAGGCCCCAGCCATAAAAGTCTGTCCC
>NC_137609.1:54545977-54608177 GCF_963280865.1 Gymnoscopelus braueri
GAGGTAACTGCCATTAAAAAAATTGCCATCCTAAAATCTTGTCCTCACTAGTACAGAAATACAAACGTTTGTGCGTGTTTGATAATCCCACCCTTAAAGGGGAAGACCACCCATTTTCAATATTTAACTATGTCATTAATATAGCATAAAGGAGTTGTGTGGAAATAAGAAAATTTTTAAATGTTAAAAATTTTAAATGTTAAACCCAAATTGATTTTGGGTTTAACATTGCAAATTACACCGTGATGACTCATCATGGTGTAATTTGCAATGTTAAACCCAAAATCAATTTGGGTTTAACATTTAAAATTTTTAACATTTAAAAATTTTCTTATTTCCACACAACTCCTTTATGCTATATTAATGACATAGTTAAATATTGAAAATGGGTGGTCTTCCCCTTTAAGGCTGAATCAGGTGACTCCAGTCAGTCCTGGTTAATGAGAGAGTCTCCATGACTCCTTTTAAAGCTCTGAGACACGTTATTTAGTTACCAGGGACGTGCAGAGAATGTTAGAGGGGGGGGGCTGAAGGGGCAGGGGGGGCTGAAGGGGCAGGGGCTGAAGTTTCCAAAAGGGCACTTTTGGTGAAAATACAGAAAATAGCCGATCTCCAAGCTCACAACGCGTCGCGCTGCGACGCGTTGTGAGCTTTGAGATTGGCTATTTTCGGTGCGTGATGCCGCACTCAACTAAAGCTTTCAAGATTCAAGCCAATACTGGAAATGCAATTCTTTCAACATAAAATGCTTGCATTCAAGTTCAGGAGAGTTCGGAAAAGGCAATTCTCTTGAACGCTGCATTCAGGTACGGCAGGGCTACTCAACTTAAGATGGCTCAGGGGCCACTCAGCAAAATACCAAAAGTCCAAGGGGCCGCAAGCTAAAAATGACGGTCCTATTTTGGATTTTTCGATTTTGTAACACACACTACACATTGTTATTGTTATAAGAAAATTTACATTTTGACATCATATTCTTTTCACTGTACCTGTTCAATTTGTGTGTATGTCCAGTGGCATCAGTTCAGCAAAAGCTAAGGTATGGCAAAGGTTAGGGTTGCCAACTCCCAGAGATTGAAATAAGGGACACCTATCCGCGCGGCCCAAAGAAATTGGGGGTCAAACCCCCCAAAAAACCCGAAATGCATAGAAAACTATGCATTATACCTGTAATAATTGACGCACCTGTATGTATGTCTGTTTGTTTTTGATATATTTGAACGGAAATGTATATTTTTATCCTGTGCTTAAACAAAAAAAAAAAAAAAAAAAAAATTCAGGTGGGTAAAAGGGCAGGGGCTCAAGCCCCCTTTGATGTCTAAGTGTGCACGTGCCTGTTAGTTACAGACACACGCACGCACACGCACACGCACACGCACACACACACACACACACACACACACACACACACACACACACACACACACACACACACAGCCAAGGTCGCAAAGTATTATTTCATGAAACTGGGAGAATATTATGCAAAAATTAATTTTTTTGCAGCGCGCAACTAAATATTCACAAACATATTTCATATTGTGGACTGAGATGACAGCGGTACCACACCCTGGCCTTGTTTAAGCTGCAATCTGCAATTTATTTTGGTAAATAAAACTTTATTTCATGTGCAACATGTTAATACAATATAACTAGTACATCTGCAGTGGTTGGAGGTGTTCTCTGGACTCGGGTAAAACCTACTGGTAAAAAAGTAGTACTGCCGGAAGCTGATAAGTGCATTATCTCCCCTGACCAAGTGTAGACATTTGCAGGGGGCTGGGTTTGAGTCCTGGGTTGGACATGGAAGATACGGACTGCATGTTTAAACTCTCACTGTCGCAATACCCTGACAGCATGAAGCCCAATACAGCTCACAGAATTAATGTGTTTACTTACAATTTTCCATCAATGTAAGATGGACAGAAACAGACGTCAGTTATTATTCTTTTTATTTTTTTTAATAACCACTGTAAGGTACCCTTTTATCAGCTTCATGTTTATAATGTTCCAGTTCCAATTTTGTCTGCTCATCACTTACAATTTCACTTGGTTAATCTGTATCCTGTATGAGTTCTCTATCCTGATTGGATAAAGTTGGTATCCTGACCTGAAAATGCATGTTCTGTTTAATAAAGAGCTGGAGAGACATGGAGACACCTGTTACCGAACAAACACTCTATAGCAATGAAATGAGTACTATGAGAATATAGAGCTATTTAACACTTATTTTAACTTTAAGCTTGTACTTAGATCGCCTATTTTCACAGAATGTTCACCCATCTCCACCGAATATTCGCCCAAAATAGGGACGCTAGAGTTGAAGTTGTTAAAGTAAGTATGCTGCAGCTGAATACAACATTATAGCCATAAACAAGCAACATAAACAGTATGCTGCTGCTCCTCTTCATTCTAATATCCTGCTGAATATGGACTCTTGATACTGTCTTATGCCTATAGACACAGCGGTGATAGCTTCAGACATATAGCTGAGCTGTACAGTCGTATGAGCCCCACAGTTGTGCATTTAGAATTTTTAGATTCTTAGAATGGAGCGTTGAACATCAGGTAAAAAAGCAAAAAGTAGTTTAAAAAAAAGTGAGTAAAACGTAGAAGTTATTCATTGGTTACAGCTTTATCTCTCGTTCTGTGTCCTGTGTTTCATACAACTGTCGTGATGCCGCGACTGACTGACTGACTGACTGACTGACTGTCCGTCCGTCCGTCCGTCCGTCCGTCCGTCCGTCCGTCCGTCCGTCCGTCCGACCGTCCGTCCGTCTGTCTGTCTGTCCGTCTGTCCGTCTGTATCCCTATACCAAGCACAAACCTGCTGATATTTCTCTTGCATTTGACATGTTGTAAAATGAACAGAATACGCTCTGCTCCACATGATGTTGTTATTAACAAAACACTTCAGATGAAACGTGAGAATTATGTCGAAAGCACCCAAACGAGGGTCATTTTTTAAATGACTGCAAACAAATCCAAGTTCCAGTCCAGCCTCAAAGATGTGGCACTACACAGCACTTCTGAGATCACCAGCGGGGTGAATGCATAGGATCCAAGGCCTGGTTCAAAGAGCATAATTCATACAGTTAGCTGCATGCATATATTTTAGTTTACTCTCCTTATGTGCTCGTGGCATTGGTTCATTGAGGCGGAACTCACAATTGCCTTTACAGTAGGTACTGCAGGTGACTTTTATGCAAGACCTCCAGTACAAAAGTTGAATGAAATACAGAAATTGAGAAACTGATGTGACTGACTTGATGCTTTATGATCATTAGGATTTAATTATTTAAGACGGGAAAATCTAGCTGGCAAAAAATGTTGCATCAGGATCCAAGGAATCCAGGGGAGAAGAAAATGTGATTGTATGACCCATGGTTCACCCATGGTTCTATAGGCCAACATGTGGTATAGCACCACCTTGTGGCCGATTTGAAATAATTGGGGTGGAGGTACTTTCTTGCGTGCACGAGAAATGTTTCATGCCGTACCTCCAGCTCCATATCACACGAACAAAGTTAGGAACTTTTCTAATGCCGCTGTCTTGGGCCTGCTGCTGTTCTACCTCTACCCAGCGGCTCTCTCCTCTCCTCTCCTCTCCTCTCCTCTCCTCTCCTCTCCTCTCCTCTCCTCTCCGGTCAATGCGACCTACTAAAAGATATTTATGCTCCATCTCCACTTTTTGAGTCATCTCCCAAGGACAGGCAGGCTATTTCTGTAGCTGCTTCTGCTTCATCCTCTGTCTCTCTCTCTCTCTCTCTCCAGCCTGCACACATCTCTCTCTCTCTCTCCTCTGTCTCTCTCTCCTCCAGCCTGCACACATCTCTCTCTCTTTCTCCTCTGTCTCTCTCTCCTCCAGCCTGCACACATCTTTCTCTCTTTCTCCTCTGTCTCTCTCTCTCTCTCCAGCCTGCACACATCTCTGTCTTTCTCCTCTGTCTCTCTCTCCTCCAGCCTGCACACATCTCTCTCTCTTTCTCCTCTGTCTCTCTCTCCTCCAGCCTGCACACATCTCTCTCTCTTTCTCCTCTGTCTCTCTCTCTCCTCCAGCCTGCACACATGGCTCTCTTTCTCCCCTAAACTAGTTGCTGTTCGGGCGGAGGTCACCTCCTCCTGGCTGCTCTAGTTTGAACGTTACGTAATGGTTTTGACGGAATGAAAGCAGGACGAAGCGAGGAGCCCGGTGGCACCGCAACGTGACTCAGTCAGATCACGACGTATCGGCTAATGAACCTGCAGGGATGGAGCCACAGGTCCCACACTTCTGCAGGGGAGACAGTTAACTTAAAGGTTTCATGACGTTCAGTTTTACAACACATTAAAAGTCTTTGTCATGGTCCTTCAAACGTGTATAAAAAGTTTTAACAAAAAAATCCACTCCAAGGATCCATGGCAGATGTTTTTCTCTCACATTTCTAAAGCCTTTTCAACTGCAATGAAAAAAGAAATCTTTGCCTGCGGGTGTCGCTGGTGAGGGATTTTGTCTGTCAATCATCGCCTCTGCTCCGCCCCCCCCCCAAAGGAAAGGATAGGGGAGGGGAGGGGCGAGGAGGAGAGTGGGCGGGATTAATCGGATTCAATCAGATTACTTTTCAGCCTAATCATTCAGAAAACCCCAGACCACAGAAAATCCATTGAATGTTTTTGGGTGTTATTGAGGTCATAAAACCCCCAAAAAACATAAAAAATAAAAAAAGTGAAAATGAATGTCATAGAACCTTTAAGACCCTTTTCCACTACAATAACTTAGCGACGCGTGTACCGTGCCGTGTCACATATTTTTGCGTGTTCTGGGTTTGTTTCCATGAAGCACGGCCCGGTTTCAGACAAGGTTCTCGCAACCCGAGGAAGTTCTAAACCTGAGTTCTGGGAACCCATGGGCGGGGCCAGCAGCTCTGCTGCTCCTGTTTGGTCGAGCTGAGGTGACGACACAACACGACACCGCCATTTTTAAACTCCTATCACGACACACAGAAAAATAACCGGTGAAAGCACACAGAAACACGATGGACACGACTATACTTAGAAAAGCGCTCTTTTTTCAATCTACAGTGTGAGAGAAATCTCTGCCAAAAATAGCCGATCTACAAGCGCACAATGCGTCACAAGGTGGTGCGTTTAGATACTGTAGCTACTAGCTAGTCAGATAATAAAGGATTTTACCGGGACATTCAATTATTTGGGTGCCACCCTCACAGCAATGTAATTCGATGTCATCATGTATTGCCTATGCATGATTTGCCCCAGGGGTAGCACGCATATAGGGGACCCAAAATAGACCCCTGGGGGACCCCACAAAAGAGAGGAGCACAAGAGGAGGAGGAAACTCTAAGCATTACAGAGATGAAGGACCACTGTTCGACCGGTAGGAGATGAACCAGTCCAGAGCCGTCTGATCTCACCGATAACAAACATAATTCTCCAGACGGCTGGTTAAGACATTATGGTCGACGGTGTCAAAGGCTGCTGAGCTGAAGTCTAGGAGCATTCAAATGATGTGCAGGCCTGTTGTCAACTGCAAGCACTAATTCACTGTGACCTTGACCAGACCGTTCTCAGCGCTGATGTGTAAGGAACGGAAATCATATTGAAACTTAGCAAAACAAACGTGATCGTTTTTCATGAAAGAAAGTGAATAGACATGGGGTGATGCAACTTTGATGATGGAGAGAGCCACTATACTCACTCCAGAGGGCCACATTGCATATTATTGTTGGGCAGACACCTCTTATCTCCGTATTTAACTCTCAGACACCTCTTATCTCCGTATTTAACTCTCAGACACCTCTTATCTTCGCCATTCTATGTCACACAAAAGTAGCAAAAATAGCCCATCTACAAGCTCAAAACGTGTCGCACTGCAACGCGTTTTGAGCTTGTAGATCGGCTATTTTTGAATTGGAATCCTGAAGTAACATTTTTATCTAATTTCAAATGCATTTAGTTATACCTATGTTAACTTTAACATAGTGGTTTTATATAGTATATAGTATTAAAGTGGGTCATGTTTGCATGTTTGGAATTGTAACAGCTGAAATCAATAATATGTCAGTATTCCGATATTAACCTGTGGGCCGAAATTAAGTGAAGGTTGGGGCCCCCGGGCCGCCAGTTGCCCATGTATGAAAAGTGGCCCCTAAGAGCAACAATTCCACACCCCTGTTCATCACCAAATACTCCCGAGCTGCTGAATGTGTCAAACCAATTTTGCAAATACATTGGCACCTACTAAAATCAGACCCAGCGCTCCACACTGCTTTCTCAGATCCCCCTAGAGTTGTTTTCTCAAGGGGTAGAAATTTAAGAGATTCTTTAGTGCATTCTGACCTCCCTCCTCCAGTTAAGAGCTTGCAACGCGTCCTTAGCCCAATCCCAGATGGGAATTATAAGTGTGGCGCTTACGCACAATGCAACAGCACTTTTAAATGTACAGGTTTCCAACATCCCCATTCAGGCAAAAGAATCCCCATCAAGGGGATCATCTCCTGTAACACAAAGGGTGTTATATATGTTATTTATTGCCCATGTGGAAAATATTATGTCGGTAAAACTACACGCGCCCTCAAGACGCGTATAGCGGAACACCGTAGTTCCATCAGATGCAAAAATTTGGTATACCCTGTTGCAGAACATTTTCTTGAGGCTGATCTTTCCATCTCTGCTCTCCGCTACATAGGCATTGAAAAGGTGCCTGTCCCCAGAAGAGGAGGTGATCTGGACAACACATTGCTTAAGAGAGAAGCCTTTTGGATACATTACTTGAATACCTTAACTCCAAATGGCCTTAATGTTGTTTCGAAAAATGTTGTTTTCTTAATTTCGATTTGAGACCTTTCCTTTGAGAGTGAGTAGAGCTTAAACGTCCACCATAGGTTATCCCAGCCTGGACATGTTCCCCTCTACCCCTCTCTCCAACCAATTGGGCTCAATTTGTACATCTTTTTATATATTTTTTCGCATTTATCTTCAGAAAGATATAATTATACTATTGTAACTTTGTCTCTTTGAAAACTTTTTCCCCTAAAGGCTTTTCCCACCCTTAACTGTTTGTAATATTCTTATATATTATTGATTCTTGTTGTACTATAACATTTGACCCAAATGTGTCAAACAGACAGACGACACAAGGTGGTGCAGTTTCTCCCTGTGCAGTCTCTTGTCCAAGAGCTCTTCACAATTGAGTCCTGGCAACTGTCCCCTCCTGTATTACAGAGAGTTCTTGATTCAGTGCATTTCTCTGTTCTTGTTTTCCAAATGTTGGTTGTGTTCCTATTTTGTTACTACATATTTATATGTCTTAGAGCTTCCCAGTAACATGCATTTTTTGTATAGTGTCATTGCACTTTTTAATACAAATATGAACAATGAAATGATATGTGCACCAGTTCACTGGCACACTATATCAGTGCGTCGGTCAGTATTGGGTAATTTTCCACCACACCCATATTGATTGGTAGATTGAGGACACTCCCATGTAAAGAGCACACCTTTGTCCCAGTCCCTATATAAGTGATGTATGCACCCATTCCCTGTTAAACCCTGAGGAAGACTGTATTGTCGAAACGTTGGTTTCATTTCATTCGAATTAAACTTTCTGCATCGTGGCTAAGAGCTGTGCGGCCTCATCCTTGTCAACATTATAATGTAATAATTTATATCTGAAAAGTAACTAGTACGTTTTCAAGTGATTGTAGTGGAGTAAAAGCACAATATTTGCCTCTGAGACGTAGTGGAGTAGCAGTAAAAGTAAAAGTATAGACATTTGGAAATACTCCAGTAAAGTAAAAGTACCTCAACATTGTACTTAAGTACAGTGCTTGAGTAAATGTATTTAGTTACTCTACACCACTGGTTATAGTGATGTCTGCAAATGAGGAATACATGATGCACTGAGGCTGCAGTAAGCTGTTTATGAGAAACATGTGTATCATTACACATGCAGAAACATGCTAGAGAGGCATTAAAGATTCAAAGGCTTTTCATATAACAAGGTTTTGCATGGTTAGTATTCCGGAATGTGTGAAGTAGGCCTACATGTAGGCTGGATGCATTACATTTTATCACAGGTTTCTATAGATGGGCAATGGCTATGGGCAGTGGTGGAAAGTACATTTATTCAAGTATCGCACCTATAAGCACAGTTTTGAGGTACTTTATGCCCTATATTTTATACTTGAATATATTTTTGTCAACACTGCCAACCACATAGACATGGAATGAATGAATGCATGAATGAATGAATGAATGATGTAATGCTGAATGATGTTGAACGTTGAATTAGCAGTGTATGAAATACTATAGAGAAGCAGCTCCCCCTAGTGGGCAGAGCTTGTACATGTTTTAATGTTGGCACATTCAAAAGCAACACATTTTAAAGTTAAGGTATACTATAGAGTCTAGTATAACTTCACTTTAAAATACAGTTTTAATGGATAGGATAGGATGACAAACTATAGTTTCAATAGATAGGATGACCAACTATAGTTGTAATGGATAGGATAGGATGAGCAGCCACAGTGTAGTGTCCTGCTGGGACAAACTATATTTTTAATGGATAGGTAGGATAGGACGCTCACTGTCAAAGTGGGGTCCGGGGACCCCCATGTGTCCTTGAGAGTGTTACAGGGGGTCCCCAGCAAAGTGAGGAACAGTTTAAACACTTAAGCCCTGCTTTGTGTTTAAAAAAAATAGCCGATCTATAGGCTCAAAAACTACAACCTGGAGCTTGTAGATCTGCCATTTTTATTTTTATTTCTGAACGTCTTTGAGAGAGTTATGTCTTTTTATACTGAATATTGACACAGTGTAGGTGTGCATACTGACATGCTATCAGGAATACAAAACTAATCATGGCTGATAAGGTCTAGACATGATGGCTCCCGTGTGGATCTCAAACATATCTCTCATCTATGACAGCGGTTCTCAGACTTCTTCAAGTCAAGGACCCCCAAAATGATGTGTATTTGGCCGCGGACCCCCATCTGACGAGGTTTTGTGCCAGGGACCCCGCAGAAGAGAAGATTTATGTGGGGAAAAAAAGTTTAAAATATCAAATTGTTTCAAACTCTTTCGATATTTTTCAAATCATTTCAAAAATAGCAGATGTACAAGCTCACAGCGCGGCACGAAATGACG
The DNA here is from genome assembly GCF_963280865.1 of Gymnoscopelus braueri. Taxonomy (NCBI): domain Eukaryota; kingdom Metazoa; phylum Chordata; class Actinopteri; order Myctophiformes; family Myctophidae; genus Gymnoscopelus; species Gymnoscopelus braueri. The sequence goes on from NC_137609.1 coordinate 54,555,119, forward strand.
TATCTATGATATATAACATGAGATATAACTCCATATTTGGTAAATATTTCAAAATATACAAAACATTTCAAAAAGCTTTAAAGAGTCTAGCACTGTTCAATGTAGGCTATATGCCTTCAATTATATTTCTAACATGCAGGGACCTACTGTACTGTATGTCACACATTCTGGTTGACTGAAGAAGACGAACATGTTAAAGTTTGAATAAAGCTTGTTCAGTAGGTTAAAGCAGGGGTCTTCAACGCCTTCAGGCCAAGGACCCCCTAGTTGAGAGACAGATGAAGCAGGGACCCCCTCTATATTGTATACAATTGTGTTGCAGATTATACTTTTGTTTTCCTTTACTTGGTCCGCTCTTTTCCCCCCTCTACACATATACCTCTTTGCCAAAAAAATAGCCGATCTACAAGCTCACAACGCCTGGCGCTGCGAGGCGTTGTGAGCTTGTAGATCTGCTATTTTTTTGGCTAAAGTTCTCCTCAGAAAAGGGGATGCTAGGGTTCAAGTGGTTCAAGGTAAAAAAGAAAAATCATATCACACAAAGATATTGGCGGACCCCCTGTAGTAACTCTGAGGACCCCCTAGGGGTCCCGGACCCCCTGTTGAAGACCCCTGGGTTAAAGTATGACGTAGCACTTGTTTCTCCTGTATGAGTTCTGCATCAGCGCTTATTTAACACTCACTGCCAGACCCAAGGGGTCAGCCTACATGAGGCTTTGTCCCATTTCGTCCATACATGGGCATAAAAGTATGTCCATCTTGTCCCTTTTTTTTTAATATATTGCAGTGGTGGAAAGTAACTAAGTACATTTACTTAAGTACTGTACTTAAGTACAATTTTGAGGTATTTGTACTTTACTTGAGTATTTCCAATTTCCAATACTTTTACTTCTACTCCACTACATCTCAGAGGCAAATATTGTACTTTTACTCCACTACATTTACTTGAAAACTTTAGTTACTAGTTACTTTTCAGATATAAATTATGATATGATGAAATATACATTAACCACTTTAAACCTATTTTATACATAGGCTATTTGAAAATAGCAGATCTACAAGCTCACAACGCGTCGCATCGCGACGCGTTGTGAGCTTGTAGATCTGCTATTTTCAAATATTTAGTACTTTTACTTTTGTTACTTTAAGTACATTTTGATGCCAATACTTTTGTACTTTTACTCAAGTACATTTTTAATTCTGGACTTTTACTTGTAACAGAGTATTTTTATATTGCAGTATTGGTACTTTTACTTAAGTAAAGAATTTGAGTACTTTTTCCACCACTGCATATATGGACACATTGTGGGTCTGGCAGAACCAGGTCTCCTGGTCTTGTTTTAACAACAACAACAAACCAAATCAAATCACATGCACCACCTACCTTCAGCCACTTTATTCTATACCAGTGCTTTTCAACCTCTTTCATATCAAGGACCATTATTTATTGGGCATCAGAGCCATGGAACCACCACGTTTGATGACCCTCAGACTATCAGAGCCCAAAACGTAGAATATTTTGTTATTGTTGGATAATATGATCTCTACAATTCCATCCATGCTGTATTGATGTGGTAGAGAGATAACAGGCAAACGTTCATCTAAGTTACCATTCTTCTACATAACATTTTACACTCTCATCAGTTACAGATCTATAAGGGTCCATTTGGTTCCCTAACTCTCCATCTTTTAGCCGGGGACCACCTGGAACCCCCTCAAGGACAACTGGTGGTCCCCGGACCACCGGTTGAGGACCACCGGTTGAGGACCACTGTTCTACACAACTCCATAATTAATGGGTAACGGCCCGGTGACGTCACAGAACATCACAAATATATCTGTAAATAGTGCCCCCCCCCCCCCCCCCCAACAGATGCCACAACGAACAACACAGGTGTATACATTATGTAGTAAACATGTCAGAAGATGGAACTACATCGAATGGAAATAGATGTAAATAAACATGATGGATGCCAAAATAAACTCTGATCCAAAAAGACCACTTGGATTACATTACATTACATTACATTACATTACATTACATTACATTACAGTCATTTAAGAGACACTTTTATCCAAAGCGACTTACAATAAGTGCATTCAACATAGGTGGGCAAGGAAACTACTAATCACCAGAAGTCTTTAAGTGCATTCTCTTCTAAAACACCAACTAATAGTAGGCCTAGCGCTAAGGTAAAAGTGCAATATATCAGCTATACCTACTTTCTTAAACAGATGAGACACATAGGAAAATCAAATGAACAAGAGCTAAAACAAATCAGTGTATCGACTAAACAAGATCCAATAGAAAACAAGAGCTGGTACAACTAATTGACAACAAGTAGACCAGGCTAAGAGGAAGGGTCAGGGTAGTGGGTTTTCAGGAGGACCTCTGTGATGAAGACCACGGACGCAGACACGGTGAAGGAGGAGGCACCGCCCACGTTCAGGCGGGTGGACATCAAGGTGGTGGAGAGGGAGGAGGAGAGGAAGACCGCGGAGGAGGAGAGGGAGCTGAAGAGGCTCCTGAAGCTGCACAGGGCGAGGGCCGTGCGGTCGCACCTGGAGGCCGAGCGGGACATGAAGAGGCTGCAGGCTCTGGAGGGCCTGGACCGGCGGGAGAAGGCCTCCAGGGAGCTGGAGAGGACCGTGGCGGAGCGGGACGCCAAGGCCAACGCCACCCAGAGGGAGGTGGAGAGGCTGGAGAAGGCGGAGGAGCAGAGGCTGAAGGCTCTGGAGGACCGGCTGGACGAACGGGAGGAGGTGCTGAGGCGCGTGGCCAGGGTCCTCCTCCTCCTCCTCCTCCTCGCGGAGAGGGAGGCCGGCGGCGGCGACGAGGCGGTGAAGCTCGACAGAATCCTCTGAAATCGGTGGTTCTCGAAGCCCTTCTTCGTGTCAAGGACCCCCAACATGACATGTATTTGACCCCCAGTCTCAAAAGGGATTTTTCAAAAAACTGCAGATCTACAAGCTCATAGCGCGGCACTCAGTGCCGCGCTATGAGCTCGTAGATCTGCTATTTTTGATAAGCCAAAGTATAGAATATGGTTAAAGTGGTTAAAATGATTGTGACGCCTATATTAACTCATTTTGCTGGGGACCCCCTGGTACGTTGAACCGTTTTCGTCCATATATGGACGAAAGAGGGACCGACAAAGCCTCATGTAGGCCTGACCCCCTGGGTCTGGCAAATATAACAAGCTAACCTATGCTTTTTAAACCCCTACCTAGCCTAACCTCTACCAAATCAAAATGACAGTCATTCCCTAATCTAATTTCCCTAATCTAAACTATAGCAAAAGGTGGCTGTTAACAGAAAGCTGGCACTGGTGGTCAAACAAACTCCAACAGAGTTATGGTTAAGCTTACTCCTTTAGAATAACCATTAGCTAGAACAGGGTGCAACAGAGGGTATAAAATACAGAAAGTACTGAACTTTCAGCCCCAAAGTGTTGCCTTGAAACTCATGGACAGCACTGACAGCATACAGCAGCACTGACAGCATGTAGCAGCACTGACAGCATACAGCAGCACTGACAGCATGCAGCAGCACTGACAGCATGTAGCAGCACTGACAGCATGTAGCAGCACTGACAGCATGCAGCAGCACTGACAGCATGCAGCAGCACTGACAGCATACAGCAGCACTGACAGCATACAGCAGCACTGACAGCATGTAGCAGCACTGACAGCATGTAGCAGCACTGACAGCATACAATAGCACTGCCAATTAACACAGGTGCTGCCAGCTTTTAAATAGTAGGAGGGCTTCTTCTTGATTGGTCCAGCTCCTGATTGAAGGTCTCCTCCCAGCCAGGTCTCCTCCCATGCAGGTCCTGAGCTGAATGCATGAGTCAGTGGACTACCAGACACTGTGCAATACATACAATAATAATATAGAAAGAATCCTCACATGTAACATCACAATAACCTACCTTACCTGGCGGAGACCTGTGCTCCAAGGAGCACTTTTTCTAGTTTGGTCTTGTTTCTAAAGTGTAGTTGTTTATTGTCTCCGCCAGGCCGAAAGGCATGGCGAGAGAGTATGTTTTTCCCCCTGTCCGTCCGTCCGTCCGTGTGTCCCTGTGTCCGTGTGTCCGTGTGTCCGTCCGTCCGTCTGTGACCAGCTAATCTCTGGCACCGTTGGCTTGATCGCAGCGAAACTGTGCACACACACTCCCTGGATGCCAATTCCGAACTTCTGCCCCAAATTTTCTCATGGGCCTTTTATAGCGCCACCAGGAGGCCAATTTGTGCAAAAAAACAGTGTTTTGACAGTACTCCTACAGATTTTGTCCAAAAAACACGCAAATCGGTACACAGTATCTCTATAGTCATTAAACGAAACAGGTCTTTCAGATGTTTCATATTCCATCCTGATTGGCTAAAAATGTCTTCCAAAGTTTGCAGGAGTGCTCCATTTTGAACAAAATGCCTCAAATCATGAACATAGCATGCAATTTCCGTCAAGTTTTGCACGCACATTCCCATTAGGCAGAGGAAGAAATACCATTTGACATTTTTCAAATCAGCCTCATGGTGGCGCTATAACAGGCTGATTCGTGTTTTTACCTATAACTACACCGATCTGTGTGAAACTTTGTATGCACACTCCCTAGAGGTCAAGGAAAAACGTTTGCCCTGCATTTTTCACATCTGCCTTTTATAGCGCCACCAGGAGGCCGACTTATGTTAAACACATTATTTTATACTACAACTTCCAATTTTATCCAAATGTCACGCAAATCGGTACACATGATCTCTATAGTCATGTGATCAAGACGGATGTGTTTGATTTTTCATATTCCATCCTGATTGGCTAAGATTGACATCTAAAGTTTGCATTATTGGCTTGTTTTGAATAAAATTCCGCAAATCATGAACGCACCGTCCGATTGCGGTCAAACTTTGCACGCACATTCACACTATGAGGAACAAATGCCACCCTTTTAACATTGGCCTGTTATAGCGCCACCAGCAGGTCTAATTTAGCAAAACAAATGTTTTTAACAAAATGCCTCAAATCATGAATGCAGTCAGTGTCCGATTGTCGCACAAGGCCTAAGAAGAAATGGCACCCTTTTCACATTGGCCTATTATAGCGCCACCAGGAGAACACAATAGCCTACCTGACCTGGCTCCGAGGAGCACTTTTTCTAGTTTGGTCTTGTTTCTAAAGTGTAGTTGTTTATTTGGGCTTGTTTCTAAAGTGTAGTTGTTTATTTGATCTTGTTTCTAAAGTGTAGTGTTTATTTGGTCCTGTTTCTAAAGTGTAGTTGTTTATTCTCCGCCAGGCCGAAAGGCATGTCGAGAGAGTATGTTTTACCCCCTGTCCGTCCGTCCGTCTGTCCGTCCGTCCGTCTGTCCGTCTGTCCGTCTGTGGACAGCTAATCTCCCGCACCGTTGGCTTGATCGCAGTGAAACTGTGCACACACACTCCCTGGATGCCAATTCAGAACCTCTGCCCCAATTTTTTCACATGGCCCTGTTATAGCGCCACCAGGAGGCCACTTTTTGCAAAACACATTTTTTCACAGTACTCCTACAGATTTGGTCCAAACATCACGCAAATCGGTACACAGTATCTCTATAGTCATTAAACGAAATGAGTCTTTCAGATTTTTCATATTCCATCCTGATTGGCAAAAAATGGCTTCCAAAGTTTGCAGGACTGCTCCGTTTTCAACAAAATGCCTCAAATTATGAACGTGTCCGATTGCCGTGCAGAAGAAATGGCCCCCTTTTCACATTGGCCTATTATAGCGCCAACAGGAGGCCACAATAACCTACCTGACCTGGCGGAGACCTGTGCTCCGAGGAGCACTTTTTCTAGTTTGGTCTTGTTTCTAAAGTGTAGTGTTTATTTGGTCTTGTTTCTAAAGTGTAGTTGTTTATTGTCTCCGCCAGGCCGAAAGGCATGGCGAGAGAGTATGTTTTACCCCCTTTCCGTCCGTCCGTCCGTCCGTGTGTGTGTGTGTCCGTGTGTCATTCTGTCATTTTATGTACAGCTAATCTCTGGCACCGTTGGCTTGATCGCAGCGAAACTGTGCACACACACTCCCTGGATGCCAGAGCAGAACCTCTGCTCCAATTTTTTCACATGGGCCTTTTATAGCGCCACCAGGAGGCCGATTTGTGCAAAACACATTTTTGAACAGTACTCCTACAGATTTTGGCCAAAAATCCCCCAAATCGGTACACAGTATCTCTATAGTCATTAAAAGAAACGGCTCATTTCAGATTTTTCATATTCCATCCTGATTGGCAAAAATTGTCTTTCAAAGTTTGCAGGAGTACTCCGTTTCGAACAAAATGCCTCAAATCATGAACAATTTCACATTTTCAATGCAATTTCCGAGAAATTTTGCACACACAATCCCATTATGCAGAGGAAGAAATGCCATTTGAAAATGTTCAAATCAGCCTCATGGTGGCGCTGTAACAGGCCGATTCGTGTTTTTACCTATAACTGCACCGATCAGTGTAAAACTTTGTATGCACACTCTCTAGAGGTCAAGGAAAAACCTTTGCCCTGCATTTTTCACATTTGCCTTTTATAGCGCCACCAGGAGGCAGACTTATGTAAAACAAATTTTTTTATAATACAGATTTTATCCAAATTTCACGCAAATCGGTAAACATGATCTCTATAGTCATGTGATCAAGACGGATCTGTTAGATTTTTCATATTCCATCCTGATTGGCTAACATTGACATGTAATGTTTGCAGGAGTGGCCCGTTTTGAACAAAATGCCGCAAATCATGAACGCAGCGTCCGATTGCGGTGAAACTTTGAATGCATATTTGCACTACTGTTATAGCGCCACCAGCAGGTCAAATTTAGCAAAACACATTTTTAGAACAAAATGCCTCAAATCATGTATGCAGTGTCCGATTGCCGTGCACGGCCTAGGAATAAATGGCACCCTTTTCACATTGGCCTATTATAGTGCCACCAGGAGGCCATAATAACCTACCTGACCTGGCGGAGACTTGTGCTCCGAGGAGCACTTTTTCTAGTTTGGTCTTGTTTCTAAAGTGTAGTGTTTATTTGGTCTTGTTTCTAAAGTGTTGTTGTTTATTTTCTCCGCCAGGCCTAAAACATTTTTTTTGCTATTAAGCCTAAATATTTTATGCAAATTTCACGCAAATCGGTACACATGATCTCTATAGTCATGTGATCAAGACGGATGTGTTTGATTTTTCATATTCCTTCCTGATTGCTAAAATTTGCAGTAGTGGCTTGTTTTGAACAAAATGCCACAAATCATGAACGCAGCATCCGATTGCGGTCAAACTTTGCACACACATTCACACTATGTTGAGGAGCAAATGCCACCCTTTTAACATTGGCCTGTTATAGCGCCACCAGCAGGTCTAATTTAGCAAAAAAATGTTTTTAACAAAATGCCTCAAATCATTAATGCAGTCAGTGTCCGATTGTCGTGCAAGGCCTAAGAAGAAATGGCACCCTTTTCACATTGGCCTATTATAGCGCCACCAGGAGGCCACAATAACCTACCTGACCTGGCGGAGACCTGTGCTCCGAGGAGCACTTTTTCTAGTTTGGGCTTGTTTCTAAAGTGTAGTTGTTTAATTGTTTCCTAATCTTGTTAAACCAGTGAATAAAAATGTTCACGTCAAGGACCTCCAGATAAATTTTGTCCGCGGACCCCCCATCTGAAAATATGTTACGCCAGAGTCCCCCGTACAAGATTTGTGTTGTTAAAATGTTTCAAAAATATTTAAAAAGTTCCACTTTTTTGTTTGTTTTTTGAAAAGAGCCGATCTACAAGCTCACAACACTTCAAATCATCTATCTATCCATCCATCCATCCATCCATCATAGCTTTAATTAACACTTGATCCACTATATGATGAAGATTAATACATCTTTATTTTGCTCAGAGAACAAAAAACAAACAACAACTTTATCAACTCTTCAGCAGTGTGCGTCATACAAGTTCAATACATCACAAAAGATCACTTAGTCATGTTTCTGTTTCCCAACATAGTTTATGTTCTTATTCTGACATCATTTTATTTGCTATTTTAAAATGAAGCTCTATATTTTATGTATGAAAGGTGCTGTACAAATAAACATTATTATTATTATTATTTATACAATAAAAAGCCCTCATTTCACCAAAACATGTCGGGCAGAAACCTCTGATCTCCATATTCTAACTTTTTGTGTTTTTTTGGGGTAAATTAACATCCTAATTGATCACACAACAGCATCAACAGTGTTGAGCTTGTAGATCTGCTACTTTTCATACTTTGAATCCTGAAAACAGTTTTGGACATATGAGGTTTCCACCCGACAGAGACGATGTATAGAGATGTATATCTCTATATATGTATATACTTTGTGTTTCAAATATAATATAATAATAATAATATGATAAAATATATAAGAAATATCTCTCTCTCTCTCTATATATATACTTTGTGTTTCACAAAGTATTGACTATGTGAATGCTGTGTGCACCCTTGGTTCCAATGTATTATTACAGTATAGGACTGTTCAAAAAGTGATGTTTTAAATGTACTATACCAGTACACAGACATACAGTATGTCATGTGTCTGTGTGTCTGTGTATCTTTTACTTAACTGTAACCAGGCCTTCAGTAGTCATATCATTATTTGAGCCATTCATTTCAAAGCGGACATAAAGGCTGCTATTCCTTCATGGAGAAGAGCAGAAAACCACTGAAAGTGTTATATTTGTTATCATTATCATAAAGTCTATAGCCTTCAGGGAGACGCATGGAGACGACACTCCCCTTCTCAAGCTGTAGAATCAGTGCATTTGATACGTAGGTATAGCCATCAGCTTTCTCTACATTGAACAGGATCCTCTGGTCATCGTGGTAGAGCTGTACTCCCATCAGTTCTCCTCTGCCAAAGTGGTATGCAGTGAATCTGAAGTAGTAGACTCCCTTGACTGGTGCTGTGAAACAACCTGCGTCAGAAGAGGAACACTTGTTCATACAGAGACACTATAGACCAGCGGTTCACAAACCTTTTAGTTCGAGACCCAAAAGAGACACTTTAAGTCTCCCCGGCCGCGACCCAAACAACTAGTGAAAATAGCAGATCTACAAGCTCACAAGCTTGTAGATCTGCTATTTTTACTAGGCCTACTTATTTATTCCCCCCTGATTCATGGAATTCCTTAGAGTTAGTTATTTTAAATTCTTTGATACATTTTTTAAATGTATTATTATTTACATTTTTAGTGATTTTTTCAAATATATATATTGAAATAATAATAATCAAAACAAAATGTAGGAAACATAAAATAAAGGGTATTTACTAACGACCCACAAATAGGTCCTGATCCAGACTGTTCTTAGATCACTGTTCATTTTGTCACTAAAACTATGACCACAAAGGTTTGTCCACCTTTTTTTCACTGACGGAAACTAAATAAAAACTAAGCTATGAAGACAAAAGCTATGACTAAATAAACAGACAAATAAGACTAAAACTAGACTTATTATATAAATATAAAATTATATAAAGTATTAAGATGCCATCAAATACATTTTAGTCGAATAAAATCTATTGATATTTAGTCACTAAAACTAGACTCTCCCGCCCCTTCTTTTTCTTTGTTATTTAGTTAGTCTGTTTGTTTGTCTGTTTTGTCCATGCACTTTATGTTATAAAATCAATAAAACATTGTAAAAAACAAACAAAAAAATAAATAAACAGAAAGTCAAACATTTCAGATGACTAAAATATCACTAAAACTAAATGGAATTTTATTCAAAAGACTAAAACGTAATCAAAATGAACTGTCAAAGTTAACATTGGTCCAGAGAAAGCCCCCCCCCCCCCCACCTCCTCATACCTGTATCTGGGTTGTAGCCCTGGTCGTTGTTAGTGATGTTAGTGATCACTGTTTTGTAGATCAGCGGAGTTAGGGTGTCGAAGGGTCCGGTGTAACCGCTGCCTCCTTTCTCACTCAAACTTGCACAGAAAGCAACGTTTGGCTTCTCTGTAAGTACTGAATGAAAAGACAGTGACATTTAATTGTATAAATTAATAACAATAGTCATTTTGAGATATCTATCTCCACATACTTAACAACTAATTTGCTGGGTGGTTTAAAACATAGTATTCTGTGATCTGACACAAAATGAATACATAATACTGCTTATAGGCCTCCTCATACTGGGTCAGAGTACTTCCTGTTTACAGGGTCTTTAAGATCTTGTAGATCGGCTATTTTTGGCAATTGCCCCCTTCCCCCCAGAATATGAATGCTGGGGTTCAAGTGGTTAAACATCAACAATACATCATCATGGTTTCATAACAAGCTCTTCTATGAACTCACCTGTAATCGTCTTCTCCATGGCTGACAGTTTGGATGTTAGTGGCTCCACAGTCTTCTCCATGTCTGACAGTTTGGATGTTAGTGGCTCCACAGTCTTCTCCATGTCTGACAGTTTGGATGTTAGTGGCTCCACAGTCTCCTCAATGGCTGACAGTTTGGATGTTAGTGGCTCCACAGTCTTCTCAATGTCTGACAGTTTGGATGTTAGTGGCTCCACAGTCTCCTCAATGGCTGACAGTTTGGATGTTAGTGGCTCCACAGTCTTCTCAATGTCTGACAGTTTGGATGTTAGTGGCTCCACAGTCTTCTCCATGGCTGACAGTTTGGATGTTAGTGGCTCCACAGTCTTCTCAATGGCTGACAGTTTGGTAGATAGGACTGAAACCAGTAGGGATAAAGATCACTTTAATTTAGGACTGAAACCAGCAGGGATAAAGATGACTTGACAATGGTGAAAAATAGTCACTGAATTCATTTGACTATGGTTGATGTAATCAGCATAGCATGATCTATACTCTGGTCTGTAGCATCAGGAGTTCTCCTTAACACAATGTGACTGTAGCGTGTATTTTCCTAATTTGAATGAGTAAACGATGTGTCTACACTTCAGTGAAAAAGAATATCAATTACACGTTCGCTCAGTATGAAAACACTATGGATCAGATGTGTTTGCGGTACTGGAGTAACTAAAACATTTATCTGTCCATTGGAATATTTATTTTCTGGCCAAAAAGTGATTTTAACATGAAAGGTGGGGGTCTGAGATTCTTCCCACCGCGGAGGGTAGGCTTTCAACACCTTAAAACCACATTTGTTTCTGTAAGTTGTTATTTTTTTTTTACTTAAGTGTAGAAATGAGGGAAAATATACGTACAGTCACATAGCATTAAGGAGAAGTCCTAACGCTATGGACCAGAGCTAAGCATGATCCATATTTACTTTACCTGCATTATCTCTCTCCAAACCTTCTTTTTGGAGGCGGAGTTCAATTCTCGACTCTACCTTCGTCTCCACCCCCATGTCTCTGAGCTTCTCCAGTTTAGACGACACGTCTTTCATATTGCCTTGAGAAAGAGCAGCAGACGGACAGAATATCAACACAGACTTCAGCCTTCATTCTGAGTTTCTGACCTTTCCAAAAACGAAACAAAAAAGCCCAGCTGCTTCTTCTCACAACGTACGTAAATACTAGCAACTTCTATCCACCTGTTTCCTAGGCTTTTCACTGTGTTCCACTTCCTGTCTTTTGATCCAATGAAATCCAATGAAACCGGTCAGATGACTAATGATATCCAATGAAATCCGACAGGAAGTGGAAAACACACAGCCAAGAAACAGGTGAATAGATCGGCTATTTTTGGGGAAATGGCCCCGCCTCCTCCCCATATGAATTCTGGGGTTCAAGTGGTTACACATCAACAAAACATCATCATGGTTTCATAACAAGCTCTTCTATTAACTCACCAGTCAACTCTGCCAGTTTGGACGCTAGTGGCATCACAGTCTCCACCTTCTTCTCCATATCTGCCAGTTTGGACGCTAGTGGCATCACAGTCTCCACCTTCTTCTCCATGTCTGCCAGTTTGGACATTAGGGCTGAAACCAACAGGGATAAAGATCACTTGAATTTAGGACTGAAACCAGCAGGGATAGAGATCACTTGACATTGGTGAAAAATAGTCACTGATTTCATTGGACTTTGGTTGTTAATACATAAATACTAGCAACTTCTATAGATCAGCTATTTTTGGCAAATGCCCCCTCAACCCAGAATATGAATTCTGGTGTTCAAGTGGTTAAACATCAACAATACATCATTGTGGTTTCATAACAAGCTCTTCTATGAATTCACCTGCAATCATCTTCTCCATGTCTGCCAGTTTGGACGTTAGTGGCATCACAGTCTCCACCTTCTTCTCCATGTCTGCCAGTTTGGACGTTAGTGGCATCACAGTCTCCACCTTCTTCTCCATGTCTGCCAGTTTGGACGTCAGGGCTGAAACCAGCAGGGATAAATATCACTTGAATTTAGGACTGAAACCAGCAGGGATAGAGATCACTTGACATGGGTGAAAAATAGTCACTGAATGAATTTGATTTTGGTTGATGTAATCAGCATAGTATGATCTAGTTCTGGTCTGTAGCATCAGGAGTTCTCCTTAACGCTATGTGACTGTAGCGTGTATTTTCCTCATTTGAATGAGTCAACGATGTGATGCCTACACTTCAGTAAAAGAATATCAATACGCTTTCACTCAATATCAATCCATCCATCTTCAACCGCTTATCCGGAGTCGGGTTGCGGGGGCAACAGTTCCAGCAGAGAGCTCCAGCCTTCCCTCTCCTGAGCAACATTAGCCACTTCCTCCTGGGGGATCCCGAGGCGTTCCCAGGCCAGTGTGGAGATGTAATCCCTCCATCTGGTCCTTGGTCTGCCCCGGGGTCTCTTCCCAGTGGGAGGAGACCCCACTCAATATGAAGATGCTATTGACCAGATGTGTTTGCGGTACTGGAGTAATTAAAACATTTCTCTGTCCATTGGAATGTATTATTTTCTGGCCCAAAAGTGGATTTCACATGAAAGGTGGGTGTCTAAGAGACCTTAAAACCGCATTTGTTTCTGTAAGTTGTTTATTTTTTACTTAAGTGTAGACATTGTGCTCCCGTTCACATGAGGTAAAACATACGTACAGTCCCATAGCGTTAAGGAGAAGTCCTAACGCTATGGACCAGAGCTAAGCATGATCCATATTTACTTTACCTGCATTATCTCTCTCCAAACCAGCCGTTTTCTCTTTTTCGCTTCTCGACACTCCCTTCATCTCCTCCACCATGTCACTGAGCTCCTTCAGTTTGGAGCACATGTTGTTCAGCTCTTGAGAAAGTGCAGCAGACAGACAGAATATCAACACAGACTTCAACCTTCATTCTGAATTTCAGACCTTTTAAAAAAACTACGTAAATACTAGCAACTTCTACATGTGTATCACATCCAGTTTTCTGTTAGCAGTGCAGTTAAACAGTCTCTCTCTCTCTCTCTCTCTCTCTCTCTCTCTCTCTCTCTCTCTCTCTCTCTCTCTCTCTCTCCTCTCCCTCTCCCTCTCCCTCTCTCTCTCTCACACAACTAATTATTTTTTAATAAATCAGTGTAATCAATACTTGGACCAAGAACCTGTTGTATCATATCTGGCACATCCCCACTTCCCCCTGGACCATACCATTTGCACTGCAGGTAGTTACAGAGCCTCAGGTGGTCTGACCCAAAATGGCTGCCATCAACTAAACAGGAGAGGTTGATGCACTACTAACAAACAATTATTTTTTAAGCAGTTCCGGTAAGTTTTCCTAGTATATCTTTACTAATATTTTGAAATAAGTGTTGGATAACTTGAATGCACTTATGAGCTCTCAAAATTTAGCATTTGAGTTTGTTTTTTATGATTTCAAAAGTGTTTGTATCATATTTGATACTACAGGTCTATAGTCCTTTACAATGTCAAAGTTTTTGTATCATATTTGATACTACAGGTCTAAAAGAAATGTTAAAGTTGTTAAAACCGACTTGAAATGTAATTTTTAATACCCCTTGTATCAAATATGATACAACAAATAAATGATACAAAGGAATGTTAAAAAAATAAAACAAAATAAAACATGTTTTAAGACCCAATAAAGTGTCCCTTTTCAAAATGTTGGAATTTTCTGACCTTTCCTTCATAGTTCAGGTGCTACAGGGATAAATCAAAAACAACTCTCAGTTGGAAAGTACACCGTGACTGCCAACTTCTGAGGCAACTCTGTAATTCAACTTTTTGAACAACTGTGGAAATGTTTTTTTGTAGATTATTCAAGTGACTTATCACTCAGTCATCATGTTAACACACTCCTGAATGTCAACAAAGGTAGCAGTGAAACTAAGTCCAATCTTTTCAAATCTGAATGATTTTCCACTCCCTTTCTTCTCCTTTAGTTTACTTCAGATCATTAGTTTTATGTGTATCAGGGGCATGTACAAAATATGTTACTTTTAAGTAAGCATATCATCACCCACTACATAAATATGACACTGAATGTATGTAGTTAGTGGCAGAAGAAACATTTTCATAAAACTGGCTAATGGAGGCTTCATTTTTTCACGTACAAACCTCTCTCCAACTGGGTTTTTAGATATGGGTCTAAAGTCTCTGTGTTAAACGTTTGGTGCAGATTGGTAAACAATACAGGAGGAGATATAATGTAACTGTTTTTCATATAATTCCAAATGACTGAGGGTCTAAAGGTCAGAGGTCAAAGTGGTAAAGTGTTTAGTCATGGGAGACATATGTGTCAAACGGTTCATGAGCTATGTCTGTTCAAAGTTTGCATGTTTCAATGGAGTGCTATAGCGCCACCCTTTGGCCAATAGTTGTAAGTTTCATTTCTTATCTTTTTGGCATAGCCTTCTACCATATTGCCAAGTTTAATAACAAAAAAAAACTACTGCACGGCTAAGCCAGAATTGCAAGAAAGGGCGGAAGAAGAAGAAAGCCTCAAGCATTGAGCTGCACAAGGACAATAAAAGCTCACCTCCTATTGGATCCTTAGGACCATCCTGTTGAACACAGTCATGTTATTTAATTTCAACAACACAAAGTACAGTATGGTATTGTACAGTATGAGCACTATTGAACAACATTATATCTTGAAAGAGGTAGGAGATAAGGCAAAGAAAGCTATGAAGAATACAGACAGACAGACAGACAGACAGACAGACAGGATTGCAATACTGAGTCATGAAACATATTTCTCATAAAAGCGTTTCAGCACTTAAAAAGTATAACATCATAGTTTTAAAGTGAGTGAAACAGTTTAGAATGCATCATATGTTCTATAGTTTTAAAGTGAGTGAATGAGTTTTGAATGCATCATGTGTTCTTTACCAGCTCTATTCGCACTTCAAGGACGGCGGCATTAATCCAACTCCTGTGCTTCTCATACAGTCCTTTTGTCACAGCAGTGCATTCTGAGAACAACACAGACACAAAGTTGATTCAGCGGCTCAAACCAAGCCCCCAGGACTGCGGTGGATTTTTAGACGCAATACAGAACTAGTGTCTACATCTGGTATTGCAAGATTAGCGCTACTGCATGCTTCAAGCCCCCAGAACCGAGAGGGACAAGTGAAGCTCAAGTCACCTGGTGGCCGACTCTGGAAGTGCAGCTTACCACAGCTGGGGCCGGATACATGAACGAGCGAAAACTAGAAATGCACAATTATGAAATTATGGCCGATATCCGATCTCCTATTATTTGCAGGGTCATATCGTCCGATACCAATTCCGATACCGACATATTACATTATTATATATTATATTTATATTGAGCTCATTGCTGATTTTTTGTATTTTAAAATGTTGTTTTGCTGTTGAAAGCTCCCCCCTCCCTATCAACCCTACTGTGATTATAAATATGTATGGAATAAATACATTAATTAAATACATATATACATTTGAAAGACAATTGACTGACTTCTAATGCCAAACTAAACTATGACATCATATTTGTATGCTTTAATAAGCCATCTGCTTATTACATAATTATTTGAATCGTTGTATAACACAAAACATTTAGTAATGTATATTTATGTTATGTGGCCTATGACACTAAGTTATTAGTGTTATTTATTATTGTCTGTTGGCTAAATTCATTAGCCTCTGCTCTAAACAATAAAGCCCCCCTTAGTGTGTGTGATATACTGTGTGTGGGGGGGGGGGGGGGGGATACGGTAACCTAACCCTGAGCCTAACCCTAAGGTAAGTGGGGAACATAGCACCCGGGGAACATAGGGATGACCCAGAGAAAAGGGAGTATGCGCTGGACGAGCAACTCCATAGAAGTGAACATTCTGTTCTGTTCAGCGCCATTTAAAATGTCTCCCGTTGGTGAGCAGTTCACCAGTATCTAGGTGGGAGGTACAAAACCATTCAACAGTCTTCTCACCTGTAAAAGTGGGTCTTTGGTCTGGATTAGGGTCCCAGCACTTCACCATGAGTTCTACCAGCTCCTCCAGCCCTGGGGCCTTAATTTCTTTAACATAATGTAGGGACGGCCTTTGTCCCCTGGAAGCATCAAACTCTGTAATGCTGCGACCAGTGTCTGAGAGAGTGGAGAGGAAGATAGAAAAACTTTAGTAATACACAGAATGGGTACTTGTCAACTTGTATTTTTAATTATTCGTATTGTTGAATTAACATTAAGTCGAATAATTGAATCTGTGAGGCTGAGACATTGAGTGATTAAGGGGCTTATTATAGTTTTCCCCTGAGCACAGCGTATGTTTTAAATTCTTTGCTATGGGACCACTTCAGCAGCACGATGAGGCCATGATCATTTATTTTCCTCAGATCATTTTATATTAATTCAACGAGGGCGTTTTGAGGCATTTTGAGATGCCATGGCGTATTCAGCCAAAAAAAACTAAAAACTAAACAATAAATACATTAAAAAGAAAAAGAATTGATGGTGGACACTGCCCCTAAATAAGAAAGAACAGAAAATGAGAAAGACAAAAAATGTAATAAAGAAGATGAGAAAGAGAATTACTCACGTAAAAGGCTGTACAGCAGTATAGCGTAACTAAAATAAAAAGAGACATTGATCAGCAATTAGTTTCCATATCCACATATCACACATGGGGCAGACAGCAATAGCAACTCATTCTCAGCATCAGTGTTATACTTTGTAAAATAACAACAGTATAATAGCTAAATAGCAAATTTGTTTAGTTAGCACATAGTAACATGTTACAAGTTACAAAATGGCACAGGGAATGAAGAATACCTGTAGACATCATAGGCACACGAGGAGATGTCCTCTGGAGGCGCGTAGAGGAATGTCCCGAACCCAATGAGACGACTGGCTGTGTCACTTGTGCCAAACTTGGCGAGACCAAAGTCTGTGATCTGGATGAATAAGAGATGAGAATGTTGAGATCATAAAAGGGAACAGAGAGGAGAGAGAGAGAGAGAGAGAGAGAGAGAGAGAGAGAAGAGAGAGAGAGAGAGAGAGAGAGAGAGAGAGAGAGAGAGAGAGAGAGAGAGAGAGAGGAGAGAGAGAGAGAGAGAGAGAGAGAGAGAGAGAGAGAGAGAGAGAGAGAGAGAGGAGAGAGAGAGAGATAGAGAGAGAGAGAGAGTGAGAGTGATGTTGCAATACTACTGCGACAACAGGCAAGCTCCACCACAGAATTAAATGCCTTAACATTCGTCTCGTGAGCAAGGCCTGAACGCCAGTCACCAGGCTGGCCTGTCACACATATGTGTCAGTCTAGTCTTCCTGTCACATATATGTGTCAGTCTAGAGTCTAGTCTTCTTGTCACACATATGTGTCAGTCTAGTCTTCTGTTACATATATGTGCCAGTCTAGTCGTCCTGTTACATATATGTGTCAGTCTAGTCTTCTTGTCACACATATGTGTCAGTCTAGTCTTCCTGTCACACATATGTGTCAGTCTAGTCTTCCTATCACACGTATGTGTCAGTCTAGTCTTCTTGTCACATATATGTGTCAGTCTAGTCTTCTTGTCACACATATGTGTCTAGTCTAGTCAGTCTAGTCTTCCTATGCTGGATAACCTTCCTGTGAATTACACTTATACGTACGTCCTCATGCAAATGTACCTTGCATAGTTTTTCTACACCTGAGGTAGACTATACCTGAGTCTGAAAATCTAGGATATCAATCGCACTAAACTGCTAACTTTCAGTGTCATCTCAAAATAAAGCCAGTTAGTGATGATGTCAACTAAACATATTTAAAAAGATAAATAAAACTACTACTACTTCTATCAATAATAATAATAATTATAATAATTATGCAGGGGCACATCATCCTTGGACGGGCACAGCTGCCATGCTTGGCCATCTTGGCCGCGAATACATTCCTGACCTGGTCCAGGGATGGTTCCCACAGTGATACAGAGGAGCTGGACAAGTAGCCTACCACATACCTGTTTATTTATTGTTTTGTATTTGCTTCATACAATAACAGAATGGAGATTAGCATGAACAGTGCCAGAAGAGGGACATGCTTGACTCCTCATGGTGGTTAATCCCCCCCCAAAAAAGGGACTTCACCTTGACTTTAGGCTCGAGTCCAGCAGTACGTTGTCAGGCTTCAGGTCCTTGTGGATGAGAGCAGGTGTGAGACTGTGAAGGTAGTTCATGCCCAGAGCCACTTGGTGAGCCAGTCGAAAGACCAGAGGCCAGGGTGGCAGGTGGTTTAGTTTTTTTCTGGTGAGGGTTGGGGTCAAACAGAAACGTTTAAGTCACAATCTCAGAGACACAAATGCAAATAAAGGCTCAATAAAGCCTGCCAGAAGACCTCAGGTTAACTAGCTCACTAATCACTAAGGAACCAAGCAAAGCCACACATTATAGCATAATGTTTCAATTGTTATTGTTATTGGTTATTTGTTTCATTGACTTCTTACTCTGCTATCTGATATAATCCATTGGTTATTTTAAGTTTAGCTTTTATCTTTAACAAGCACTTAAGAAAAGTGCAATAATAATAATAATAATAATAATAACTAGAAAAAGTGCTCCTCGGAGCGCAGGTCTCCGCCAGGTCAGGTACGTTATTGTGGCCTCCTGGTGGCGATATAATAGGGCAATGTGAAAAGGGTGCCATTTATTCTTAGGCCTTTCACGGCAATCGGACACTGCATTCATGATTTGAGACATTTTGTTCCAAAAATTTGTTTTGCTAAATTAGACCTGCTGGTGGCGCTATAACAGGCCAATGTGAAAAGGGTGGCATTTCTTCCTCGGCCTAGTGGGAATGTGCGTGTGAAATTTCACGGAAATTGCAAGCTGCGTGCATAATTTGAGTCATTTTGTTGAAAACGGACCAATCCTGCAAACTTTGGTAGCCAACCTTAGCCAATCAGGATGAAATATGGGAAATCGGACATTTGCTTGACGTTTGGATAAAATCTGTAGGAGTAATGTCAAAGAATGCGTTTTGCACAAATCTGCCTCCTGGTGGCGCTATAACAGGCCCATGTGAAAAATCTGGGGCAGAGGTTCTGAATTGGCATCCAGGGAGTGTGTGTGTGCACAGTTTTGATTAGCTGGTAACGGACGGACAGGACACACACACACGCGGAAGGACGGACGGACAGGGGGTGAAACATACTCTCGGAGACAATAATAGTTATACATTATAAACCAATGAATCCGTAAAGAGGGAAAAAAGCTGACCTGCCAGGAGTCGAGGGATCCTCTCTCCATCATTTCCATGACCAGACCCAGGTGTATGTTGGGGCTATTGTTTATATGGCCCCTGAAGAGCCCCATGACCTTGATGACATAGGGGCACTCTGCACGTAGCATCAGCTTAGCCTCATCAACTAAATACTCATCAAAGCGCGATCTGAAGATGACACATGACATACATACATGTCACTATAGCGTTGCCAACCGTACCTTGAAATACGGAATTGAAAACACCCGTACTTGGTTCTGCAGACTGATATTGTCATTCTAATGCGTGAGATTGGGCATGCTTTTTCAATTACTTTTTACATTTTTTTTTAAAGTTAGAATGAAGACATCTGTGGTACATTAATCTCTCAAGACAGATTCAGAGCTCTGTAGCGGAAACTGTCGGCAACTCCCATTACAACGTGGAGATTGTAATGGGGCTCAAGGAGGGCTGAATAATAATAATATTATATAATTATATTATAATTATTTTTTACCCCATTTTTTACCCCTCCCCCGAACACGGGCCAATAGGGCATAGCAGTGGTGGCCATTTTCTGGTTCCACAAAGCCAATGCATTTTTTCCCATAGAGATTTCCAAAAATATTTATATAAATTATTTTAAGCCTAGAATCAAGCCGTCCAGGGTCCTGGTGAATCATGCCACTGCTATATGCCCTATTGTGTTCCTGTAGACGCTGGACAAAGCCGGATGCACCACGGTGGATTGGGACCCACAACCTCCGTGGTGGTGGGCAGTGACTTTATCACTGCACCACCCAAGCGCCCTAAACATGCATTCAAATACTTTTCTATGCATGATACCATGTGCTTGTAATTTATACACCATACTGTACAGGCATAAAGGAATTGAATGCATGTGTTCAAGGATGCATGAATGAAGAAAACAATATGAGGAGAAGAAGGTTGGAAGAACTTCAAGACACTTTCACCCCTGAGTATATAAATGCTGACTCAAGTACAGGAGTTTCCACTTACCCGATACCAGATAAACATTTTACGGCCACGTCACATTTCCACTGACGATGCCTGGCCTTGTAGACTGATGCAAATCCACCTGCACCGATCAACTCCCAGCTCTCCAAACTGTTCGGATCAATCTCTTTTAGATTGACTGCATTGGAGCTGGACTGTGCCATTGTTCACTGAAGAGAGGGAGAGAGGATTTGTAATGGCAGCTCATTCATGTATCACACAACAATGATTTTTATATATATATATATATATATATATATATATATATATATATATATATATATATATATATATATATATATATATATATATATATATATATATATATATATATGCTTATGTGTGTGTGTGTGTGTGTGTGTGTGTGTGTGTGTGTGTGTGTGTGTGTGTGTGTATGTGTGTGTGTAAGGCAGTAGCCTAATTATGTCAGGAGGTGTCGCTGTTGAGAAGTTCTTTCACCTCTTTTAAGCAAGCATCACCTTTTTGTCCCTCACTGGATACTGTAGTTCAGCTAACTAGGCAGCTGAGGGCCCATGTTTGTCAGTGTTTTCTTTGTATTGTGAAATGTGTGGTATCGTTTCAAACATGATATTCCATTTTAATTTAATTTTAATTTTAATTCTCACAACATGTCAATTTGCGACTGGGTTGTGAGCTGTAGATCTCCTATTTTCAAAGGATTTTTATACATTTGAAAACTTCTGCATAATGAGTACTTTTACTTTTGGTACTTTAAGTATATTTTGATGCCAACACTTTTATACCATTACTCAGGTACATTTTGAATATCAAACTTGTACTTATTTCTACAATTGGGTATTGATAATTGTACTTAGGTAAAACATGTGAGTACTTCTTCCATCACTGCAATTCAATTACATTAAGTTCAGTTCATTTCAATTCAGTTCAATATGATCGTGTCTACAGTCCTTACCTGTCACAAGCCCTGATGAATCCTCGTCTGTAGAAATGCCAATCTGTTTGAATGGAATGCAGTTTAAATGTAATTGTTGAATTTCTTACAGTTGCAGTCAGTCACACAGTGTCAGCTGGGAGCGGTTACTATATACTGACATAACATGTGTTTTATGTCCTGCTTATATACAGAGACCAGCTGGGAGGAGACACACAGGTAGAGAAGTGTGCCTGATTAGCATTGGCCAGCCTCAACAAAGCCAATCAATCAAATGATTGGATCCTTTGATCACGAGTTGTGTCCCTGTCATTGTAATGGAGAGGATGTCATTGTAAACTGATTGATGATTGGATCATTTGAGGATGGAGCCATTGTAAACTGATTGAATCATCACATTCCTTTGTGTCTATAATATGTGTCATAAGACTGATGATAGACTGATGATAGGTTCTTGGTTTCAATGTGAATAATGTCAGAAATGGCAAGATGATTTTAATCCAAAAGTAAACACAGTGGTGTGAAGTAACTTAGTACATTTACTCAAGTACTGTACTTAAGTACAATTTTGAGGTATTATTTTTTTACTTTAATGGAGTATTTCAAATATTCAATACTTTTACTTTTACTCCACTACATCTCAGAGGCAAATATTGTACTTTTACTTCACTACAATTATTTGAAAACTTTAGTTATTAACAGATCACTCACCTCACAAGAAAAGGAGACCTGATGACGATACAATCCTCCTGATGGCTTTGGTTGTTCTATGACGAGCGAGAACCTATCAGTGGATATAGTTTAGTTTAGTTTATTAGCACATTGTAATACAAAACAGAAACAAATTAACAATGCATTCAAATAAAACAAGTTATTGTGTAAGAAAAGGAAGAAGCCAGCAGGCTTATTTGTACCACACCGTTGTAATGCATTATAAACGTACATATTCTGCTTATAAGACTAATACATATTAGCACTCAGTAATATCATACATGACATAATTGCTATATGCCTCCGGACATTTTTGGTAAGGATGTATTATAATTGTCATAGTTAATACATTATAATGATATAATGTATTATACTTGAATTATAGTGTGATTACAAGTCACTATGTAGTCAATGTGTGCTTTAAGTGAAGTAATTCCTGAAGCTGCAGGCAGGAACCTTTGGTGCATAATATTATATTTAATGTTTCTTTACTTTACTTAAAACACCCAATGACCATTATAGTGACATATAATCACACTAAAAGGCATTATAACAATGAATATAATGCATTGTGAAATTATAATAATGGATTACAGCTATGACAATAATAATACACTATCATCCTGGCCAAAAGAAACAAGTCTGTAAGTGACCAGTAATTATAAAGTATTATGATATTTGAAATTCTAAGTCTACATGATATTATTTTATAATGTGTCACGTTTATTGCTAGAAATCATTATGAGTCCTCATGCAATGATATAAGCAGATTATAATGTATTGTAAGTATATATATATATATATATATATATATATATATATAGATATATATATAGATATATATATAGATATATATATAGATAGATATCGTTTTTTTCTTTTACTGTTTAAGGCATTATAGACATGGGTTTCATAGGAAGTGTCAAAGGTTAGGTCACACTTTCCCATCTACATGTCACTAAAAAACAAGAGGTCTCGGTATCTTACCTGCTTCGATGTTGAAATCCTGATGGAGGTCTTGAGAGACAGAGGAAGTGTAAAGACAGGCTATGAAGTTTCACCAACAAGGACCAGCTCACTGACACTACTGTGGTGTCTCCCTGTCATTTTATATATTTCAGTCTGCAACTCCTTCAATGGGAGGAGTCAGAGATCTATCTATATTGTTTACATGAAGAGAGAGACATTCATTATAAGTGAAGTGATCATGTGACCTGATTAATCAATCTGCACCACAGAGAGAAGGTGGATAACAGGAGTAACACAATCAGCCATTGACATGATCAAAGTTCAGGATGTAACTACCTTCTTCATTCCATTTGTTTTGGAATTAGTATTTTTGCATATTTTAAGTTTCATGGTAAAATTCACTAGAAGTCAATAATACTAATATATCAGATATTTTATTTTAATTGCACTTTGAAAAGCAGGGTTAAAAAATGACGGTAGCTACACTGCTCTAAATAAAGCACCTTAATACTTCTAAATTACTTTTTGTCAATATCTTTGTGTCCCCCCCCCCCTCCCCCTCCATTCACTGTTAATTAACCACTTCAGCCCTATATACATTTTGGCCATTTGAAAATAGCAGATCTACAAGCTCACAATGCGTCGCAGATCTGCTATTTTCAAAATATTTTTATACATTTGAAAACGGACATTCTGCATAATGAGTACTTTTGCTTTTGATACTTTAAGTACATTTTGATGCCAATACTTTTTGTATTGATACTTTTACTTAAGTAAAGAAATGGAGTACTTTTTCCACCACTGTAAATCATTGACAATTAATCATCAAGTAGAATGTGGTCTTGACAGCCCTAAACGTGAAGTACTGAAAATAGCCGCCATGCAAACTTGTGAGCTTGTAGATCTTTTGCCAAAATGTTTGCCTATTGTTGTGACTAGCAACAAATCATAATTTAACACAGTACATAACATGATCATTTAATTCCTTGGTGTGATATCTGTTTTAAAGAAATTTTTTACTCCGATCTGTGCTTCTGGGGGTCCCTGTAACAACATATTTTGAGATGGGGTTCCGTGGCCACATATATATAATTTTGGGGGTCCTTGACATGAAAAAGTTGGAGCACCACTGATATAGCAACATACTGATAGGATTTAGAAAATATATTTAGATATGTATTTGGCCGCGGACCCCCATCTCAAAATATGTTGTTCCAGGGACCCCCAGAACTCCAGAAGCAGAGATTTGAGTTACAAATGTTAAAAATATATAAATATTCAAAGATTTGTATTTTTTTTTTTGTTTAAAAAGAAAATAGCAGATCCACAAGCTTATAGCTCGGCACTCGGAGCATGTAGATCTGCTATTTTTAAATAGACAAGGTCATCTCAAATGACAAAGATGTGTTCCCGGGTTGAATGGCTTAAAGCAAACCAATGACACGGCACGGTTACACCCTCAAGTCAACACAGGAGGCACAATAATGTCCTTTAACCTTTAAACACATCATATGTTTAGACCCTCCACACAACAGGCATTGCAACTACAGTAGAGCAGGATGGGGATTCAGTCACTGACAACTCACTCAACTTGTCCCCGACCATGCTTTTCATTTAGACCAGTAACACACTCAGAAGTTTTAACCGCACTTTCACAAATATGCACTAAGAAGTCTAAGGGTGCAGATGACCTTAACCCGTATCTACTGCATCTTAGTGCATATATAATTGCTGCACCACTTGTCCATATTTTTAATTCATCACTTAACTTAGGCTCACTTCCTGCAGTATGGAAAGATGCACAAGTTATTCCACTTCATAAAAGGTGGTGATCAGTCGGATTTAAAATGATAGGCCAATATCAAAATTGTGCCGTTTAGCCAAGATCCTTGAATCCCTAGTCAGTTCACAGTTATGTACATTCCTGAGCACGCATAACATACTCCAACCTCAAAAGTTAGGGCTCAGACCAGGACTGTGACAGCTACAACGCTTGTCACAAATAACATACTAACTGGTCTAGATAATCACCATCACTGTGCAGCTATTTCTATTGATCTTTCTAAAGTGTTTGATACTGTGGACCATTATATTTTATTACAGAAGCTAGCCTCCATTGGCTTGGATGATCTCTCGGTCAGATGGTTTTCCAACTATCTGACGGGTAGAACTCAAGCTGTTGTTCCTGATGGTTTTAAATCCAGTTCTTTGTCAATTGGTAAAGGTCTCCCTCAGGGTTCAATTTTGGGCCCCCTTTTATTCACTCTTTATGTTATTAATATTGCACTCCCCTCTCCGCACTGGGATGTCCATTTTTATGCAGACGACACAATTTTATACAGTATTGCCCCAACGCAGGAAGTGGCCACTGCAAATTTGCGGACTGCCTTCAATAGGTTTCAATGGGCTCTAATTAACCTTAAGCTTGTTTTAAACTCCAACAAACAAAGTGCATGGTATTTACTAGGTCTCCAAATATAAATCCCTTTACTGGTATTTACACTCTTAAAGGTGAACACATTGAGCTGGTCATATCTTATAAATACCTCGGCATTTGGCTAGATGCCAAACTCTCATTTAAGGTTCATGTGGAGAACCTAATAAAAAATTAAGAGGTCAAATTGGCTTCCTTTACAGAAACAGGTCCTGTTTTTCTTTTACCAGCAGAAAGGCTATTGTTCAATCTGTAATAATGTCTGTATTTGATTATGGGGATATGCTGTATATGCATGCTTCACTCTCCACACTGAAGCCTCTGGATGCAGTCTACCACAGTGCTTTGCGTTTTATTACTGGCGATGATTGCCGAGTGCCGCTACCAGCTTGTAGATCTGCTATATTTGAAAAATCAAGAAAACTTGTGCAAATCTTTGAATATATATATTTTTTTATATAACATTTTTAACTCAAATCTTTGCTTCTGGCGGGTCCCTGGAACAATATATGTTGAGATGAGATTCGAGGTCGGCGGCCAAATACATATAATTTTGGGGGTCCTTGACATGAAAAAGATTGATTACCACTGACATAGAAATACTTTTTTCAGAATACTGTTGGGATTTAGGAGACATGTACAATCGGCTTCAGGTCTTAATGGGTTAAGAGAGTTGGTAAATATTGTCAATAAGGGTTGCAGATGATGAAGTCACTCCAGTAGGTTTAGTGATTATGGGCTATATGGAATTTGCATACAGAGCATTCAAACATTCTGCTGAAAGTGAAAAGGACTTGCTGTTAATTAGATTAGATTTTTCCATTCTACAATGGTGTAAACTGTAAAGCAGGGGTACTCAACTACAAATCTTGAAGGTCCACAAATCATGTTTTGAATAAGGCTAGGGTCCGTTCATTTAAGTCGGTCAATCGAGCCAAGCTTATCAAATCGGATCCCCTCCCAACCAACCAACTTAATAAAACTGGGGTGCAGAGCAGCGGGGCAAATCTGGGTTGAGGCTAGAGGGGAACCCCCGCGTGCAAAGCACCGCCGCCAAAATGTTGAGTTTTTTATTTTCCTCTAATCTAGCTAATTTGACACTGTGTTATGTTAATTCTTCATTATTAAAGGTTTAATGACATTCACTTTTACACCACATTCAAAGTCTTTGTCCTGGTCCTTCAAAAGTGTACAAAAAGTTTTAAGTGAAAATTCCATTCCAGTGATCCATGGCAGGTGTTTTTCTCTCACATTTCTAAAGCCTTTTCAACTGCAATGAAAAAAGAAATCTTTGCCTGCGGGTGTCGCTGGTGAGGGATTTTGCCTGTCAATCATCGCCTCTGCTCCGCCCCCCCCAAAGGAAAGGATAGGGGAGGGGAGGGGCGAGGAGGAGAGTGGGCGGGATTAATCGACTGTGACCTCACTGTCGAAGGGCCAAGCTCAGATTACTTTTCAGCCTAATTATTCAGAAAACCCCAGACCACAGAAAATCCACTGAATGTTCTAAGTTCAGTTTTTTTGGGTGTAATTGAGGTCATAAAACCCCAAATAAAACATTGAAAATAAAAAAAGTGAAAATGAATGTCATGATACCTTTAATGACTTACGATGCATAAGTGGGTTCAGGTTCTATTAAATAAGTATTTTTGAATATTTTAACATTTATTTGTATTATTCTAAATGACTTGGGGAGCGTCCAATCTGAAGCTAGGGGGAGAAAAATGTCCCCCGTACCCCCCTGGATTTCCGCGCCTGGTGCAGAGAAAATAAACATGAAAACAATAGAACAACAATTCAATTTTTTTTGGAACTTTTTCACACCCCCTCCAAGAATCCCCCAAAAATATATATCTCTTAAAAAATATATATATATAATTTGCCCAGGGTCCGCGGAGAGTTGTCCCGCGGTCCGGTCATGGACTGCGGTCCGCCTGTTGAGTAACCCTGCTTGCTGTAAAGCATACATGGGCAACTGGCGGCCCGGGGGCCACATGCGGCCCCCAACTTCACTCACTGCGGCCCGCGGGTTAATATCAGAATACTGATATATTATTGATTTCAGCTGTTTACAATTCCAAACATGACCCGCTTTAATTACTTCAGTCTCTATTAGTAGTTTAATGACTAGTAGAGACCCCATACAGTGTGTTATTCAATCTCCTGGAGGAACTCTGTAACTTGTTGTTAACTAGTTGTACGAACTCTTGTTTTATTTTATTGGATCTTGTTTATTCGATACTTATTTGTTTTAGCTCTTGCTCATTTGATTTTCCTATTTGTCTCATCTGTTTATGAAATTAGGTAGCTGATATATTGCACTTTTACTTTAGCGCTAGGTATACTCTTAGTTGCTTGTTATAGAAGAGAATGCACTTAAGACTTCTGGTGATTAGTAGTTTTGTTCCCTACCTATGTTGAATGCACTTATTGTAAGTCGCTTTGGATAAAAGCGTCTGCTAAATGACCGTAATGTACATTTAGAGTCACTACGTAGGCTCAAATCAAAAGGATTAAAATGCATAAGATTGGAGTCAGTCGTTAACCTAAACTTGCATTGTATATCCTCAACCAAGCCATCATCATCAATCTCATGATATGGGAATATGGAGACACACTCAGAACAGGTCCAAGAGCTCAGTTTATTCATTTCATACTCATAAATAAGGTGTGCATCTCAGATGGTAAACCTTTGTACAGCAAGTACAACAAACAGTTGAGTTAGAGAGGATATCATGGCAGTGATGATAGTGAGAGCTGGAGTCCATGAAAGGATATAAAAGTGACTTGTCAATTAAAACCAGGACATGTAAGTATTCCCTTGCGCAAACGTTCTCAGTTCAGCCAGCTTCCGGACTACTACAACCTTGGCTTGCTCTGGGGACTGGCCATTCAATTTAATAAATACTTTACAATTTGCAGTCCAGGTTCCCTGGATCCTGCCTTTCTTTTTGAGCAGGGCAGCAGCCTTGGCATAGAGGTCTTTGGTTTAATGTTCAGTCCTGAGACAATAATATCATTCAGTCTCCAGTACTGCTCTAGCTCATCAACCCTATTTTCCAGTGTGTTAATCCTGTAATTTTGTTCAGCGTTTTGCCATCTCTTTAACCAAGCTATTTATGACCTCCTGTTGGTTAGATATTTTATCAATAGTATTTGAGAGTAGTCTAATAGTCTCTTTCATTCATTCACCTCCACATGGAGTTGTTTCAGAGTCATTGTAGCAGATCTGCTGTATATGGAGTGTACTTATATAACAGCAGAGGGTTAAACATCCACAAAACCAGCCTACTCAGCTCTAGGCTAAAAATAAGCCACAGAAAGCAAAGCAATCTTAAAAGTTTGGAGCCTTGTTTGGATGGTAGCTGTAGTGGAGGTAGCTTGTCTGATCAGCTGGGCTTCTCCAAAGGTCTAGGGCTGGCCTGGATGGTGTCTAGCTGCCCTGGGTAGCTGGGCATCCACTTCTGCGTGGAACCAAGGCCTGTCTTGTGGTAGAGCTAGGGCCTGGTGTTAGCTGACCTGCAGCACGCTCCCCTTTCAATCAGCAATTTCCCTTTTGGTTGCACATTAATAGCCGTTTCACACTCGGGTCCCGGGTGCGCACTCCAGACTCCTTGGCTAGTGTGAATGTTGCGAATCGTCCCCCAAACCGGTAACCGTTCCGTTCCCGAAACCACCTTCGGAGGCAGTTTCGGATCCGGATCATGCGTTTTCGGGTACGGTACGCTGCAATGTGAAAGCAAGCGTACCATTAGACGGAAGTGGCCCGCTATTTGGAATAGGTGACGGTATATAAACTCGACAAAAACAGCCAACAAAAACACGTCGCAGATCAATCCACAGGGGTTCAACCATGGCCGTAACATATCCACACCAAGCAGTAGCACAGCAGAGCAGTGCTCTCTGTAGGCTGGAATCCAACCGTTGCGGCATCCAACCGTTGGATGCCGCATGTGTTGGACGCCTGTATGTTGGATGCCATCTGTCAGCGCAGCACCGGTTTGAAAAAAAGAAAAAAGACACACCGACATTCCATAGGCTAAATCAATGCATTTTGTGATCGCATCGCACAACTAATAGCCTACTAAAACTAACGGGGAATACCAGAAAATAATAATATTTTGACATACAGGAGAAACGGTTGGTGCGGATATTTAAATTGGATCTCTACTACATATCTTTGCTGTTAGGAAGAAACCCTGTATCCCATATTGCAACTTTTAATGCTTTTTCATCATAAATGAATGCCCTATTGTCATACAGTGTCACACAAAAGTAGCAAAAATAGCCAAGCTACAAGCTGAAAATGCGGTGCAATGTTGATCTGCTATTTTTGATATTACAATATAGAGCAGATAACCACACTGATCTTGCATTGGAAAATATATTTTTTATTTTAAATATGAACAAAAGCAGGAGATGCAGATTAAACAACAGACAGGCAGCGTTGCGGAATGCGTTTGTGTCAACTGTACTTGTACTTTTCTTCATAGAGAAAAAGGAGAGCACAGGGCGCATATATATATATATATATATATATATATATATATATATATATATATATATATCATTCAGTCTACTATAGTTGCCTTTTCATAAATGATATTTTTTTGTACTTAAGCTGTCGTGAAAGTTTATAATATTTAGAGAAATTTAAAGTTTCAAATGCAAAAGTAGTAGTAGTTGTGAAGGTTAGCAAACTGGACATTTATACTGAATGTTTCCTGTATCCTCATCTTGCGCTAATGCACACAAGTGTTTCACCAGGTTTTATTTGTGTTGTTTCTCATAAGCGTACATCTGTTGTCCGTCAACAACACAGAAGTCTGTGCCTTGACTTCTGCGCTCACTGTGTTGAGCGCTCAGTGCGTTCTCCCCGCTTCGGGGCGAGGCTCCCCAAAGACCGTGCACTTACATAGATCGCCTCCCCTCCCCAGCATAGCTCTCCAGCCGCAACCCTATATTTCTGCGCGACCAGCACAAACATTGTCGCATAGTTGATGACGTCTGTGTCCACAGGGGAAACACTATGTGCATGCCGCCACCTGTAGGATCGGGGGTATATATGCATGTGTTCTCTGGTGCGATTGGATCTTGGCCAATGTGAATGCAGGGCAGCATTCGATCTGGGAAACGTTTAGAATGAAAACGGATCCAGTGTGAAACGGCCCTTAAAGAAGAGTAACTAAACTAGAAAAAGTGCTCCTCGGAGCACAGGTCTCCGCCAGGTCAGGTAGGTTATTGTGGGGCAGCAATGTTCGGAATTAGCCAATCTGGATGGAATATGAAAAATTGGACGGAACCATCTTGATCACTTGACTATATGTGTACCGATTTGCATGATGTTTGAATTTGTAGGAGTAATATAAAAAAGAAAAGTGTTGCAAAATTGGCCTCCTGGTGGCGCTATAATAGGGCAATGTTAAAAGGGTGGCATTTGTTCTTCAATGTAGTGCAAATGTGCGTGCAAAGTGTCATCACAATCGGACGCTGCATTCATGATTTGTGGCATTTTGTTCAAAACGGGCCACTCCTGCAAACTTTAGATGTCAATGTTAGCCAATCAGGATGGAATATGAAAATTTTAAAAGATCCATCGTGATCACATGACTATAGAGATCAAGTGTACCGATGTACGTGAAATTTGGATAAATTCTGAAGGCTTAATATCAAAAAAACGTTTTTTACATAAGTCGGCCTCCTGGTGGCGCTATGAAAGGCAAATGTGAAATATGCAGGTCAGCTGTTTTTCCTTGAACTCTAGGGAGTGTGCGAGTGCGTGCAAAGTTTCATGCAGATCGGTGCAGTTATAGTTAAAAACACAAATCGTCCATTTATAGCGCCATCATGAGGCTGATTTGAACATTTTCAAGTGGCATTTCTTCCTCGGCCTAGTGGGAATGTGCGTGTGAAATCTCACGGAAATCGCAAGCTGCATTCATGATTTGAGGCATTTTGTTGAAAACGGAGCAATCCTGCAAACTTTGGAAGCCAACCTTAGCCAATCAGGATGAAATATGGAAAATTGGACAGATCCGTGTTGATCACATGACTATAGAGATACTGTGTACTGATTTGCGTGATGTTTGGATAAAATCTGTAGGAGTACTGTCAAGAAATGTGTTTTGCAAAAAGCGGCCTCCTGGTGGCGCTATAAAAGGCTAATTTAAAAAATTTGGGGCAGAGGTTCTGCTCTGGCATCCAGGGAGTGCGTGCACAGTTTTGCTGCGATCAAGCCAACGGTGCCGGAGATTAGCTGTACACAAAATGACAGAATGACGGACACACGGACGGACGGACGGACGGACGGACGGACACACACATGGACGGACGGACAGGGGGCAAAACATACTCTCTCGCCATGCCTTTCGGCCAGGCGGAGACAATAGAATAAAGTATCTAAAATCACCACTTGTAACCTTTTGGTTAGAGAAATACTGAGGATTTTTAAACAGATAGACAGACAGTTTCACAGCACAGCAACACTGTCAGCCATCTTGCTTTGAGGCAGCCTCTCCACCCAATTATTTTTGCAATTTAAAAAACAGTCTCCTGCTATTTTATATAGGCCTATAGTGTTAATAATTGCCCAGCACAGGTAGAGATGAAAACAATTGTTACAAAGAAAATACATTTAGCCTATTTATAAAATGTAAATTAATACAAAACAGCCTTTGAAGAACATATAGCAGCCTTTTTATTTTGTGCAATTGTTTTCTTCCAGTCATGCTTACACATCAGCATGAATCAGTAACTCTTAACATCATGAAAAGCACCTTTGCTCAACACCATATTTATTCTCAGTGATACTGTAACAAGATTAGAACCAGAACAATAATATAAAACAAATAAAGTATATGTCTTTGTTTTGTTTAGAGCACAAGGTTCAAACTCTGAGATAATGGGCCTCTTTAATTCAAGCAGTTTCAAGGTCTTGTCTTTTTGTTTGTTTTAACTTATAGTGACTGGCCTCTATCCATTTGATTAACTTCAATAACAATAGCTGCACCTTAGCATGTAAATTAATTGGAGAGATGACCCAAGACTATAGAGCACCGAAGTCCTGACGTCACTCGTTCATCCCCAGGTTTGCGGAAGTAATTTCTCTATGGAGAATAACATTGGGTCATCTTAGAATCGTCTCATATAAGAATTGTGGTCCAAAAATAAACACCGCGTGTCGGCGTTATTGTCAGGGAGGAGGTTCTGTATAGTTTATGATAGTCAGACACTTATATTTGATACAGTCTGTTTCTGGCGAAAATGTAACTAATTTGGCGGAAGTAACATTAGCGTTTTCTCACCGTCAGTTGATGCTTCATATCCATAAGAGTCAACCCGCCGTGGTCATTTGTTTATTTTTGGAACACAGTTCTTATTTGACGCGATATTAAATACGTCTATGGGATTCAGAACGGGGGTGGAAAACTGCGAACCAGGTAGACAAACAAAGGATGTGTAAATGACGTCAGACTTCGGCGGTCTATGACGAGGCGTTATAGTGACTCACCTCATATGCATTCACATGTCATTTGATGTACTTAAATAACAATGATGTTAAATCATTAGAAAGATGAGGCGTTGTAGTGACTCATCAGTCACCTCTAACATTTATATATAGGCTACTCCATATTACATTTTATTATTAAGTTGGGTGGCATATACCTACTTATTATTATCCTACAATTTAGTGTCTGCAAATAAACAAGACTAAAAAGCGTGATGCCTCATCCATTCATTGGGAAATCGACCGGAAGAGAAAGGGAAACTAGAAAAAGTGCTCCTCGGAGTACAAGTCTCCGCCAGGTCAGTTATTATGGCCTCCTGGTGGCGCTATAATAGGCCAATGTGAAAAGGGTGCCATTTCTTCTCAGGCCTTGCACGGCAATCGGACACTGCATTCATGATTTGAGGCATTGTGTTCCAAAAATGTGGTTTGCTAAATTCAATCTGCTGGTGGCGCTATAACAGGCCAATGTGAAAAGGGTGGCATTTCTTCCTCGGCCTCGTGGGAATGTGCGTGCAAAATTTCACGGATATTGCACGCTGCGTTCATGATTTGAGAAATTTTGTTCAAAACTGACGTATCCTGCAAACTTTGGAAGCCAATGTTAGCCAAGTAGGATGGAATATGAAATATCGGACACATACATCTTGATCACATGACTATTCGCTTGTTAAGTCTGACGTCATTTTGTAGTCCTACGTCACGTCCGGGTCCAAGAGGCACCAGGCCCCGTCCGCTGCTCATTGTAAACAAACATGTTGGAGCCCGTGAATCTCTTTACAATAACCTCCTTTTTTTTAGAAAGGATCCATTGAGGGTTAAAAAGGGTCTTCGTGCGTTTAACTCCAATAGAGTTATTAACGTAAGTGTTCTCCCAGGGGGTATAATGAAAGGTAAGGTCCAAGCGTCCATGAAAAAGAGAATATACGAGGTCGAGGTGAGTTGGCTAGGATAGCTGGGTAATGTTTAGGCATTCTGGCTTTTAATGTTATATGCCACGGCACGTTCCCTGGCTTTATATTAGCCTTGGATGAAGACTGTCATAGATATATTTGATCTATAGATTTATTTTATCTGACGTTTGACTCTATAAAATAAATCTATGACAGTCTTGTTCCAAGGCTAGCTTTAAATGTGCCATGATCTGGCACAGGTTTGTTATTAAACCAACGTTGGCACAGGTTTGAATCCTCATAATTTCAAGGACCCTCAGTTGATGTTTTTTTGCTACCCAAAATGTTTACGTCTATCTATATGGAACTAAATGTAGTTCTGTTGTAAAGGATGTTTTTTGCTACCCACAATGTTTTAAGTGTATAGGGCGCCCGGCCCGCTAGCCGCGCGTGGGGCTCTAGCGAGGGCTCGCTTATTTTGGGGTACCAAAATCGTGGGATAAAAAATTCCCCAAAAAAAGTTTTAAAAAAAAATGTAATTAAAAGAACATATATACATGGGGGACCCCCTGGGGGTCCACGGACCCCCTGGGAGTCTTGGGACCCCCCGGCCGTTTTTTTTTTTTTTTCTTGAAGATGGTTGCTTGTTTCTGGCGCACATCTGGCAACACTGACCTGTCTGCTTGTCTGCCCCCAACGTGGCAACCCAGACTGCCGAGCGGCTGCGTTGAGACACTGGCGTGTTTTAATGTTTTGTGTGGGATGTGCATGACATATTAGCGTGAGTGTGGTGTGATAGAGAGACATGAGCAAAGTGAAAGCAACGGCGGGGGTTGAAGCGAAGTGGTCGCGTCGCGTGTGTTGTTGTAGTGGGGAGATTTCAATAGCGACTGCGTGGTGTTGCTTTCGGTTTCGTCGGCGGTGGTCGGTGCTCACGCTAAAGGGAACAAAATGGTGTACCCGTAATGTTGTCCGGCTCGCGGTGTTTCGGTTGCGCTCGGCGGTGGTCGGTGCTGACACTAGGGAATAACATGGTCGACCCGTAATGTTGTGAGTTTGTGCTGGCCGCAATTAATTATGCTCCGAGGCGGCAAATGTGTGGTGAGCAATGAAAAGTAGCCTACGCCACCCGTAAATTAATTGCGCACGTTGTGGCTTGTGTTGTTAGTGACATGTGATATGTTGTTGTGTTTAGTGCGAAACAATGACATGGGAAAAATGATGACGGACTTCTCTCCAATGTAATAATAGATGGAACTAAATGTAGTTCTGTTGTGAAGGATGTTTTTTTGCTACCCAAAATGTTTTAAGTGTGTATATATGGAACTAAATGTAGTTCTGTTTTGAAGGATGTTTTTTTGCTACCCAAAATGTTTTAAGTGTGTATATATGGAACTAAATGTAGTTCTGTTGTAATGGATGACAAAATAAAATGTGTTTACTGTCTCCATGGGGTGACTGTCCACTCTGTTATTAAACCATTTGTTATTAAACCAATAACACTGTTATTAAACCATTTGTTATTAAACCAATAACACTGTTATTAATCAATTTTTAGTTCTGTTGTAAAGGATGACAAAATACAATTTTGACATGGGATGGGTTCGGTTAAAGGGATAGTCCACCCAAAAACATAATTTTTTCCCCCTATCGATTAGTCACCCGATGGAGACTTGAATTCATGGATATTTCATATCCATGAATTTAAGTCTCCATGGGGTGACTAATCGAAAGGAAAAAAGTCATTTTGGGGTGAACTATCCCTTTAAGTCATCCTCATCACTGTTATAATGGATGTATACTTCATTATACAACGCTCGCAGAAAAAAAAAACAGCCGATCTACAAGCTTACAACACGTGCCATCTGGCGGTGCGTTGTGAGCATGTAGATCGGCTATTTTTGCCCTTACGACGACGAAGTATAAATGAGGCTCAAGTGTCCAGGCATGGTATCCTATCACGGAGCACAGCATGCCTGGCAAAATGTACGGCCCATTAAAGCAAGGGTTCTCAAAGGGGGGGGGGGGGGGGTTCTCCTGCAAAAGTAGTTAACATAGCATCACAATCATTGTAACCACTTGGTCCAGTTATACGTTGGCTATTAAAAAATAGCAGAAGTACAAGCCCACAGCCCGTCACTCCATACTTTCAGATGGGGGTCCACAGCCAAACACATATCAGTTTGGAGGATCCTTTAAGAAACTAGCAGTGGTTTGAGAACCACCGCTTTAAAAAGGTCAAGACCACTTTGGTAGAGGTTTGGGTCGTGTAGTTACCTTGCCCTGATGTAACTCCACAGGTGGGCAAGAAATCTAAAATCATTGCTCCATTGATTAGAAATTTGTATTTTAAAATATTCTCATTGACTTACATTATACACTTAAACAGCTCTCAAAGTCACTCTTTTAGCACGTAAACGAACGCAAAGCTGAATCAGACAATATAGAACCCAGTAGTTTTTTTTAAATATAAAAATGTCAACTTCCTGTTGATTTTACTATATTTACCAAGAAGAAAACCCGGACTGGATCCGCAGATCTGGATCTTCAAATAGTAAACTCAACAGGAAGTTGACATTTTTATAAAAAATATAAAA
Organism: Gymnoscopelus braueri; assembly: GCF_963280865.1. Taxonomy (NCBI): domain Eukaryota; kingdom Metazoa; phylum Chordata; class Actinopteri; order Myctophiformes; family Myctophidae; genus Gymnoscopelus; species Gymnoscopelus braueri. Next base: position 54,591,727 of record NC_137609.1, read on the forward strand.
ACAAACAGTACTATGGTTGGTGATGTCCTATATCGTCTGAATCAGCTTTGTGTTCATTTACGTGTTTAAAGAGTGACTTTCACAGCTGTTATACCGTACAATGTAAGTCTCATAAGGAGCATATTTGTAATGATCAATTTCTAATCAATGGAGCAATTATTTTTGATTTCTTGTCCACCTTTGGAGTGACATCATGGCAAGGTAACTACACAACCCACACCTCTACCTTAAACCCATTAAGACCTGGAACACATCTGTGTTATTTATTGATTTGAGCTAAAAAGCATTATTTTACACTTTGGCTATTCAAAAATAGCAGATCTACAAGCTCATAGCGTTGTAGATCTGCTATTTTTGAAAAATGGTAAAAATGTCTGAAAACCATTGAATATATATCTTTGCTTCTGGGGGGTCCCTGGAACAGAATATTTTCAGATGGGGGTCGGCGGCCAAATACATATAATTTTGGGGGTCCTTGACATGAAAAGGTTTTGAGCACCACTGATATAGAAACATACGTTTTTCAGAATACTGGTGGGATTTAGAAGACATTTTTTAGAATCGGCTTCAGGTCTTAAAGGGTTAAAGCTCGACATCTTCTTTAATTCACATACAAGAGACGATGGCGGTATAAAACAAAGGCCCTTTAATATAGTAACATGTAGTAGAACAAGGTAACAGAGAGGAGGGGGAGGAGGAGGGGGGGGGGGTTTAAACATAGAACCGTAGAAAAGAAAAAGGTCATTCATTTAACATTTTACACCTAATTCACCTTTCTTTCTTTCTTTCTTTCTTTAGCAAGGAAGGAAATATAACATTTCAGCTCAACTTAAACGTGCAAAGGCCTTCCCCCTCCCCCAGACTGTGGTATAAAACAAAACAAAAACACATTATATCTGGAGGGTTAAGACAACCTTGGGGGAAAAAAAACATGTCATGTGTACAGTCAGTGAAGTTATTGTTCAGTATTTTAAAATGGCTTTAACACCATGTAAATGTACATCGTTCTATAGTTTGTACTGAAGAAGAACTGAATATAGTAGTATACAAGTTCAAGAGTAATAATCCCAGACACGTCTAAAGCTCAAGGTAAAAGTGATATAAAGATCTATCTATGCCTCTGGCGGTTCCAGTCTCCATAAATCCATCATCGTGTCAACGTTGTGTGTGTCTGTGTGAGCTCGTCTTCTTGCAAACATCTTTTTGCTTATCGAGGAAGCAAAGTGGAAATAGGATTACATATTTACATACCATGGTAGTTATACTGATAGTTACAATTACTCTAAGAAAAAAAAGAAGAATAAAAAGGTTCTGCCCCTTCTGCAAAGCCACAGCATCAAGGAACCGGCCGCGCTGCGCTAGCACAGTGCGCGCGCACCGCGAGGAGAGGTGCAAACGTCCCTATTTTTGAGCATCATGTCGTCAAAGAGAAGCAGATAAACAGCCCCGATCTTCAAAAGCTACACGGCGCGTAGTAGCTTGAAGATCGGGGCCATTTCCGCCCTGTGCGACACAGCCCTACGACACAAAGTATAAAACAAGTTCAAGTGGTTAAACTTTGTTGCACATCATCATCATCATCATCATCATCATCAACCTTTTCCACACGAGATCTTTACCCTTATATAACCAAGATATGTAGAGTTTTTATTTTATTTACAGCTAAAAACTAAACGGTGCTTGGGGAGAGGTACACACACTAGATCATGCACACGCACACACGTTCACACGCACACAGCCAGTAACTTACAGTATTTGGAGTAAAAAAAAACAGACTTGTAGACCTACGTACATGCACCGGCTGGCACAACAAAAGGAATGCTAAGGGTCAAAGATATGGTCCAATAATAATAATGAGGAAAAGTCAAACTTCAACACTGAATCATAATACGAGGATCAAACTACTTTTGTTTTTCTCTCCAACCACTTAAAACACTAGACTTAGTCGACCAGATTCCCAAGGGCTCCATACTAGTACCGCCCCCTTCTCATTTTCACTCTGAAAACTTGAGTTGTGTTAATACTAAAATATGCCGAAAATAGCAGATCAACAAGTTCACATGTGGAGACGCTTTGTGAGCTTGTAGATTGGCTATTGTCGCTGCATGTTAGCCCCAGAAGAAGAATGCTAAGTGTTCAAGTTTAACTGTATTTAAACTGAATTAATTTAACTCTGAAGGGGGTTAAGTTAAGGAAACAATCGGCATTTATTTCAATGAATGCAATTTGTATTACCAATGTGTATTATGTGTGTCTTAACCAATTGAATCCGGGAGCACATCCGTGTCATTTTAGATGTCTTTGAGCCATTCAAAAATAGCAGATCTACAAGCTCGTAGCACGGCACTTGTAGATCTGCTATTTTTTAAAAATCTTGAACATGCAAATCTTTGAATCCACATGATAGTCTTTTGAAACAAAATTTTCAACTCAAATCTTTGCTTCTGGGGGGTCCCTGGAACAACATATTTTAAAGAAATCTAAAATGACACAAGATGCTTTTCCGGTCTAAATGGGTTAAAGTGGTACAGCGGTTTAATTTCAAGGACCTCCACAACTGTGAGAGTGTACAAATGGAACCAAATGGACCCATAAGGGTCCAACATGGCTGCTGTGCACAGAGCCTATTGCCCCTCCTAACCCGGAAGCAATCTTCTACATGAAAAACCAAAGCTTCAACAAGCTGTGTGGCGCTCGCCTCCAAAGCTTCAACAAGCTGTGTGGCGCTCGCCTCGAGGTGGCATCTTCCATTGTTACATTCACATCCTGGTGTCTGGCAGGACACTGGTTGACAAATGTCAATAAAGTTGTTTGAAGTCAGACCAGATTAGGTTTGTTTGTGTGTCTATTCCATTGGTTCTCAAAGTGGGTTCCGAGGAGCCCTATGGGCTCCTTGGCGGGGTCCCACGGGGTCCCCAGCAAAAGTAGTCAATATTATCGTCACAATCATTTTAACCACTTTAACTATTATTTAAAAAAAAAAAAATCTCAACAATGTTTAAATTCTCTTGAAAGAAATTGGATTTTTTTTTAAACAAATCGTGTATTCTGGGGGGTCCCTGGTACAATATTTTTGGGGGTCCGTGGTCAAATACATCATTTTGGGGGTCCTTGACATGAAAAAGTTTGAGAATTAACCACTGATATATTCTACTGCGCTCTGACAGCATCGCTGCAATTACCTCTTTCTGTCAGGAGAGGGAGACGGCACACATAAAAAACGTACAGCTTGTAGCTTTAACTGCATTATCTTTGCCATTCCTATTTGACCATGAAAGTTAGTGTTGAGATTTACAAAAAATGCCTAAAATCTTCCCCCCCAAAAAAATTGCAGATCTAAAAGCCACGTTTGTGGCCTTGTAGATGGACTATTTCCACTATTTGTCGTACGAGGAAGTATTTCGACACTTAGAGTTTAGAGTTTACTGTGTACAGAGGCCGATAGCCTTGGTTCTATGTTCCTTGGTTCTATGTTCCCTGGTTGACGCTTCCTAGCTTGTCAAAAGACTCACACGTTCACAAGGACAGCGTTGGGTGCTCATACTTCACCTCATGAAGCCTATAGGGTCCATATTCTGGAGTGACAAGTTGAGCTTGTAGATTTTGACTATTTTCCACAAGACTTGGGTGTATAGTAGAGGGAAATACAAGTGGACCAGGTATCAAGCCCTGGGGTATCCCGGGTCAACTAAGTATTTATAGGGTTTAACCCATTAAGACCGGGAACGCATCTGTCTGTGTCATTTTTAGATGTATTCGGCTATTCAAAAATAGCTACAAGCTCGTAGCATGTAGATCTGCTATTTTTGAAAAATTGTGAAAAGTTTTGCAAACCTTTGAGTATATATATATTTCTAAAGCGAACATTTTTTAACTAAAATCTTTGCTTCTGGGCGTCCCTGGAACAACATATTTGACAAAGGTTCGCTTTAAAAAAATATATATATTCAAAAGGTTTGCACAAATTGTCACGATTTTTCAAAAATAGCAGATCTACAAGCTCATAGCACTGTGCCGTGATATGAGCTTGTAAATCTGCTATTTTTTTAATAGCCAAAGACATCTAAAAATGACAGACATTCGGATTCAAAGGGTTAAGTTGTCAAAATGCTGTCTGAAAACATGACCCATGGTGGCTGCATGTGATCTCTCTGGATTGTAGAACAGGGGGATGAGGTGGTAGAAGGCAGAGAGAGAGAACAGGGGGATGAGGTGGTAGAAGGCAGAGAGAGAGAACAGGGGGATGAGGTGGTAGAAGGCAGAGAGAGAGAACAGGGGGATGAGGTGGTAGAAGGCAGAGAGAGAGAACAGGGGGATGAGGTGGTAGAAGGCAGAGAGAGAGAACAGGGGGATGAGGTGGTAGAAGGCAGAGAGAGAGAACAGGGGGATGAGGTGGGTAGAAGGCAGAGAGAGAGAACAGGGGGATGAGGTGGTAGAAGGCAGAGAGAGAGAGAACAGGGGGATGAGGTGGTAGAAGGCAGAGAGAGAGAACAGGGGGATGAGGTGGTAGAAGGCAGAGAGAGAGAACAGGGGGATGAGGTGGTAGAAGGCAGAGAGAGAGAACAGGGGGATGAGGTGGTAGAAGGCAGAGAGAGAACAGGGGGATGAGGTGGTAGAAGGCAGAGAGAGAGAACAGGGGGATGAGGTGGTAGAAGGCAGAGAGAGAACAGGGGGATGAGGTGGTAGAAGGCAGAGAGAGAGAACAGGGGGATGAGGTGGTAGAAGGCAGAGAGAACAGGGGGATGAGGTGGCAGAAGGCAGAGAGAGAGAACAGGGGGATGAGGTGGTAGAAGGCAGAGAGAGAGAACAGGGGGATGAGGTGGTAGAAGGCAGAGAGAGAACAGGGGGATGAGGTGGTAGAAGGCAGAGAGAGAGAACAGGGGGATGAGGTGGTAGAAGGCAGAGAGAGAACAGGGGGATGAGGTGGTAGAAGGCAGAGAGAGAATTCTTTAAAAAAATCTAAATCCTAACAAAATCCTAACTAAACTAAATACAAAATAAAAAATCAAGATTTTTCAAAAATAGCAGATCTACAAGCTCATAGCGCGGCACTCGGTGCCGCGCTATGAGCTTGTATATCTGCTCAATTTTGAATAGCCAAAGAAATATAAAGTGACACATATGCGTTCTAGGTCTTAATGGGTTTACTTCCCTCCATTTGGGGAAATACAAAGACTAACGGCTCCAATGTGGCGGATGCCGTTCTCTCAGCGCATTTTATCCTGCAGAAAACCCCCCTTTCTTTAATATATATATATATATGAACTATATGATCACCCCTCATGACCCCCTCAAAAAACAACTAAACCTAATCCGCTTGGTGGGATGGAGCTAGCATGCACCATTAACTCAGCAGGCATACATACATTCAGTACAAAACAAAAAACTAAAATAAAAATATATAAGTGGGAGTTGTACAACGTCTTGCATCAGTAATAAAAAAAAAACACGTTACGTTAGCTAATTCAATCTATTGCCTAAATGTGCATGCATGTATCATTATCATCATTATTATTATTATTATTATTAACTGGACAGGGCTAGGATTCTAACTCTGACGGGACTGGGAGCTGTCTGGTACTCGGCTATCGTCCATTTCAAACAGCTCCACAGGGTCGGTAGGGGGGTCGGGGGGTCGGTAGGGGGGTCGGTAGGGGGGGTCGGTAGGGGGGGTCGGTCGGGGGGTCGGTAGGAGGGTCGGTAGGGGGGTCGGTAGGGGGGTCGGTAGGGGGTCGAGTGCTTTTGCTCAAAGGCACTTCTTGGGGGATTTTTTCGAGGGTGGGAAGACTGCTTGGTTGTTGTTGTTTTTTTCGCCCCAAGGTTCTACGGATTCAGACTAAATGATTCCCTGTCGCAAGAATGCTTCTCTTAAAGGGATAGTTCACGCCCAAAATGACTTTTTTTTCACCCCATGGAGACTTGAATTCATGGATATTTTTTTTTAGTTTTTGTCTCATTCCTAAGACAATAATTTGATGACCAGCGGACCGGTAGGTAACCGCTGCCTGTCACCAAATTATTGTCTTAGGGATGCGACAAAAACTAAAGAATATCCATGAATTCAAGTCTCATCACCCTCAAGAGTCATTTTGTGGGTGAACTATCCCTTTAAGCCACTGCCCCGTACGAATTCTTCTTGGAAGGGCAGATCATGTAACAAAAAAAACGACTTGCTTTGCTGTTACTTTAAAAAGAAGGGAAAAGAGGGGAAAAACTAAAAGAAAACCGGGTGTACAATTCTAAAAGCTACTTCTACATCTAAAAAAAAAGTGTAACACAAAAAATAAACGGCAGATTAGGCTCTACCCTGATTATTAAACAACACTCCAAAAGGCTAGGAGGGATATATACGTACATATAAGCCTGTTTCCTTAGACAAAAACTAAAAACTAAAAAGAGGCTGGAAGTTCAGACTTCCTTTAGAGACTTGATTTATACGTTTAGCTGCGCGCTGAAATAAAAGTAGTTGCGCCCGAACGCAGCCGATGATGTGCAGATGACCGGCTGTTTTCGGGGTGGGGGGGGGGGGGGTGGGGTGCCACAGCAGCGCATAACTAAGTGTATAAAACCAGACAGCATCACCATCCACCCACACGTTATGTGAATACACAAGGAAGACTTTTAGAAAACCTTAAGGTTTTCAACTGGAGTAAATCCGCTCAACCCTCTATGCAAGCCGGGAACGCATCCGTGTCATTTTTAGATTTCTTTGGCTGTTCAAAAATAGCAGATCTACAAGCTCATAGCGCGTAGATCCGCTATTTTCTTGGAAAACTCGTGCAAATCTTTGAATATATATATATATTTTAAAGCGAACATTTGTAAAACATTCAGTTCCAGGGACCCCCAGAAGCAAAGATTTGAGTTATAAATGCTCGCTTTAAAAAAATTATTTGCACAAATTTTCACGAAAAAAATAAAAATAAATAGCACAGAGCACAGAGCTTGTTTACGTGCCATTTTTGAACAGCCAAAGTGTAAAATAACGGTTTAACTGGTCACACAGACGCGTTCCCGGTCTTAACGGGCTTAACGAGAAGCGGGGAGGGAGGGAGGTGACGGGACGACGGCTCCGCCGGTGGACCACGCGACGCGTCCCGCGTTTAAAACGCGCCGCGCGTCCCGACGCTCCACCTACACGCAGTCCACGACGGAGCCGTCGTCCTCCTCCGCCCCCCAGTCCCCGAACCTCATCTGCGGGGAGGGCGCGGCCGGGTGCAGGTTGTTGATGTCGTCCAAGGCGTCCGGGTCCGTGTCGTCGCCCCCGGGCCCGCCGCCGCCGCCGCCGGGCAAACCCATGTGGCCCGCCTCCTCGCGGTGCGTGCGCACATGCTTGCGCAGCGCGGCCGGCTCCTTGAAGCTGCGGTTGCAGAAGGGGCAGCAGCAGGGCCGCTCGCCCGTGTGGATGAGCTGGTGGTGCTTGAGGTGCTGCAGGCGGCTGAGCCGCTTGCCGCAGATGGCGCACACGTAGGGCTTCTCGCCCGTGTGCGTGCGCCGGTGCTTGCGCAGGCCGTCCAGGTGGCGGAAGCTGTTGCCGCACTCGGAGCACGAGTAGGGCTTCTCGCCCGTGTGGATGCGCAGGTGGGTCTTCAGGGCGCCCGACTCGCGGAAGCGGCGGCCGCACACGCCGCACGGGTAGGGCTTCTCGCCCGTGTGGATGCGGATGTGCTTCTTGAGGCTGGAGATCAGGCGGAAGGTCTTGCCGCACTCCAGGCAGTGGTGCGGCCGGTCGCTGGTGGGGCCCTCCGGCGCGTCGGAGCCCGAGGGCCCGGCCGAGTCGTCGCCGTTGCCGCCGCCGGCCCTCCCCGGCGAGACGCTGTCCGCCCGCCCGCCCGCCGCCGAAGTCCTGGCCGCCGCCGGCTTCTGCTGTCCGTCGGGGGCGCCGGTGCGCACGGGCCGCACGGGCCTGGGGTGGCGGAGGGGGTAGGTGAAGGAGCGAGACGCGCCCTCCTCTCCGGACGCCTGGATGTAGTTGAGGTCGCCGCCCGCGTTGTTGTGGTCGCCGCCGTCGCCGCCGACTCGGTTGTCGCCGCCCTTCCTGGTGGGATGCTGCCCCTGGCCGCTGACCGGACCCTGCTCCTCTTTGATCTCGAACCTGGAGCCTCCTCCTCCTCCTCCTCCTCCTCCTCCTCCTCCCCCCTGGGCCTGCTGCCTGTCATCTACAACACAACACAGTCAATTAAGCAATATTACACGAGAGGGTGTGCTTTACCGTCATTATTAGCACGCCTGTGATGCGGTCAGGAACGAGGCGAAGCCGAGTTCCGCCGCGATCACAGAAGTGCTAATAATGTAAGGTAAAGCACACCCTCGAGTGTAATATTGCGATTATACAACAGTTACCAACAAAACACATCCAAATGTATTCATATTGTGGGGAAAATCATAATAAAAAAAAAATCGCTAATCCGTTTCCCTGTAAAGAGAAGAGTTTATTTGACTGAGACAAAATAGTCCCTGTAACAGCGCAGCACTCTGTCTCTCTGACTCTCGTCTCATCAACACAGCTGATTCCAGTAGGCTATATGCTCCGTCGTACGATCGTGTTACGTGGCCAAAATAACTGATCTACAAGCTCACAACGCGTCAAGATGGCGATGCGTTGTGAACTTGTAGATCGGCTATTTTTGCCGTGCGATACCTTCGTACGATAAAGTATAACATACACTGGACTGTTAACGAAATGGGAGTAATTTTACTTTAACACAGGAGGATATTTATACAGTATGGATGTTACCATTGAAATAAAGCACACTTTTTTCCAGTTATTCCTTTTATTATAGGATTTTAGGCAATTTAGTGTGCTCTCTTCTAACCATTGATCAACCGTAAGTCCACCAAATAAGTCAAAATTAACAACATAGTCCATTTTGTAGCTGTTTGTTCTCCGGTGGCGGCGGTGGGTACTGTCTGTTTGTTTTCCTACCGTGGGACAGCGTGACTTCACAGCACAGCTGTACCATATATGGTCTAATCAGGTGCAGACTGCAGTGCGGAGTGATTTATTAATGTGATTAGGCCCGTGCTATGATGCTGGTTTGAAGCACGGCTAGAAAGCTATTTCAACCAATCAGATTGCTTGGTCGGAACTACCTGTTGTATAACTTACAATGTTAAACCGTTAAATATATTAGACAGTTCTCAACCAGCCTGAAAATTAAGGCCTGGCCCTAACTGGGCCCTACTGGGCCGGTCCGAGGCTCGGCCCAGTAGGCAGTATGAGTAATGAGTAAAGAGTAATAAGTATTGTACCTGGTCTGTAGGAGTAAAGAGTAATAAGTATTGTACCCGGTCTGTTGGCGTCGGTACACTGCATGTGAGGGGTGTTGGAGTATGAGTAATAAGTAATAAGTATTGTACCTGGTCTGTAGGTACTTGGTCTGTAGGAGTAATCAGTAATGAGTAATAAGTATTGTACCTGGTCTGTTGTCGGTACGCTGCATGTGGGAGGTGTTGGAGTATGAGTAATAAGTATTGTACCTGGTCTGTAGGAGTAATGAGTAATAAGTATTGTACCTGGTCTGTAGGAGTAATGAGTAATAAGTATTGTACCTGGTCTGTAGGTACTTGGTCTGTAGGAGTAATGAGTAATGAGTAATAAGTATTGTACCTGGTCTGTTGTCGGTACGCTGCATGTGGGAGGTGTTGGAGTATGAGTAATAAGTATTGTACCTGGTCTGTAGGAGTAATGAGTAATAAGTATTGTACCTGGTCTGTAGGAGTAATGAGTAATGAGTAATAAGTATTGTACCTGGTCTGTTGTCGGTACGCTGCATGTGGGAGGTGTTGGAGTATGAGTAATAAGTATTGTACCTGGTCTGTAGGAGTAATGAGTAATAAGTATTGTACCTGGTCTGTAGGAGTAATGAGTAATAAGTATTGTACCTGGTCTGTAGGAGTAATGAGTAATGAGTAATAAGTATTGTACCTGGTCTGTTGTCGGTACACTGCATGTGGGAGGTGTTGGAGTATGAGTCCATGCTGTGATTGGTCACAGAGCCGTCGGGCTGGATGGACAGCTGGCACATCTTGTAGTCGTCCCGGGACTCGAACCCGTGCAGGTCCCCGTCCACCTGGCCCCCCAGAGCCCCCAGGTCCACCCCCACCCCGCCGGCCCCGTTCACACCCCGGGCGTTGTTGTTGCCGTTGTTGTTGTTGTTGTGGTGGTCCCCCCCCCCGCCCATGGAGGTCATGGCGGTGAGCGGGGCGAACACCGACTGGCCGACGGTCTGATTCCCGGAGTAGGTGATCTGCAGCTGGTCGATGAGCTTCTGGGCGCTGCACAGGCACTCCTGCAGCGTCTTCAGCTCGCGCTCCGACACCTCCAGGCGCACCTTGAGCCTCTGGTTCTCCTGCTCCTTGTTCATCAGCTCCTGCTGCGTCTCGTTGAGCACCAGGACCACCTCGCCCAGCAGCGTGTCCACGGCGGCGGACATGGCCGTCTGGATGGTGGGCGCCAGGCGGGACTTGAGGGACGTGACCGTCATGTTGCCCTGGTGGAGGAGAAGCGGGGAAATCAAAGTGATGTTTTTCGTGTGGCGTTTTCTCGTACCAGCGGGCGAAACGCTAGTGTGGCAAGTATGGACCAGTGTTGATTTCAAAGACTAAAAACTATGAGGAAAAATGCTCGACTTTTTTCACTGACGAAAACTAAATAAACTAAATGAAAACTAAGCTATGATGAGCTAAGACTTTCGTCAACAAATACAAATTTGACTAAAATTCTAGACTAGTGGAGAAGAGATCCAGTAGAACTAATAGACGAGTCATTTTATGTTTGGTTGCACTAGGGTGTTGCTCTCTGAAAATAGCAGATCTACAAGCTCACAACGCGTCGCAGACTTGTAGATCGGCTATTTTCAGCATGCAACCAAGTGTAAAATCAGCCATTACGACGCCATCAAGGCACCGCCAACACACATTTTAGTCGACAAAATCAACCGTAGATTTAGTCGACCAAAACGAGACAAAAACTAAAAACATTTCAGGTGACTGAAATGTGACTAAAACTAAATTAAATCTTATTCAAAAGACTATGACTAAAACTAAATCAAAATGTGCTGTCAAAATCAACACTGGTATGAATGAGCAATATCGCGATTTTGGCCGATATCCGACTAATTGCACGGACTGATCGACCTATACTGCCTAATACAGGTTTACCTACTACACTGCTCAATCAATCAAACAACGCATACTATTAGTGCCGCGCTACAAGCTTGTAGATTTGCTTGTAGATCTGCTATTTATTCATTTTAATCTTGAAAATGTGTGCATATCTTATATATATTTTAAAGCCAACATGTTTTACTCAAATCTTTGCTTCTGGGGGATTCTACACATGTCTTCTAAATCATTTTTTTGGGGGGAAAACACTTACTATGTTGCTTTAATATCAGTGGTTCTCAAACGTTTTCATGTCAAGTACCCCCAAAATTACATGTATTTATTTTTTACTGCGATATGTACTCGGTGACGCGCTATGAGCTTGTAGATCTGCTATTTTTTGAATAGCCAAAGAAATCTAAAGTGACACAGATGTGTTCCCGGATTGAATGGCAGAAGGCATAACCAAGTAAACAGAGACATATGTGTGTGTACACACACACACACACACACACACACAGTGCATTTAGACACCACTGTGTCTCAAAGTGACCCCGAGGGGTCATTGAGGAGGTTCCATGGATGGGGGACCCCCGGTCCGGCAAAAAGAGGAACAGTTTAAACCACTTAAGCCTTCATTTATTGCTTCTGCTACTCAAAAAAAGAAAACGGCAGATCTACACGCTTGTGAGCTTGTAGATTTACTATTTTCAACAACGACAAAAAATGGTGACGAACGTTGGCAACTCTTCTTTTCTGGGGGTTTCAGGGCATGCATGGCACACACTCTTTTCTAATGGGGGAGCATCAGGGCATGCATGGCACCACACACTCTTTTCTAATGGGGGAGCAGACATTCTCTAGCTCCACTGTCAGAGTGTGTAAAAGATACATTAGTGTATTACACACTGTGTAGGCCTGTCACAATTATTACATAATCGTCCAATTGCAATTATTTTATATAATATATATATAATTATTTTATAAAACAATTATGTTTGCATAATGGTCATAATAGTCACAATCAATTCCATGTTAAAATAATTCACATATTTTCCAAAATAGGGGAAATAGCCGATCTATAAGCTCCAAACGCGTCGCATTTTGCGACGCGATCGGCTATTTCCACTATTGTTTATTTTTAAGTATAAAATAATTAAATATGAGTTATTCGTCATATCTGCCCTGTGCAACTTTTGTTTACGAAAGCTAAAAGCCAAACAGAAATGTAATTATTATTCATAATGTTTACATACATTTTCAACGACAGAAACACAATCAAATCGCTAATCGCAATTATTTGAGTGATAATTAATCGTCAACTTAATCGTAATTTGTAATCGTGACAGCCCTAACACTGTGCCTTACAAATAAAGTAATAATAAAGTATTCAATCAATCAAAGCACAGAGCCAGTCAATGGTCAACTATGGGAAGGATTGAGGCGAAGGTTTGAGTATTTAACACTGATGATGGTGGTGATGTCTGTCCCTGCTTCATCTCTCTCTCAGCTAAGGGCTCCCTGGCCTGAAAACTGTTTAAGAACCCCTGAACTATAAAGTATATTATCTTCTACCTGCTGCTTAGCAGATCCATGGTATCCTGACTATAAGTATATAAAAAGTATATACTAAATATAACAATGTACCTTCTGCTTAGCAGATCCATGGTATCCTGACTATAATATATAATAATGTACCTGGTTAGCATGGTATCCAGTCAATAAGTATATATTAAAGTATATAAAGTACCTGGTTAGCATGGTATCCAGTCTATAAGTAAAAAGTATATATTAAAGTATATAAAGTACCTGGTTAGCATGGTATCCAGTCTATAAGTAATAAATATATATTAAAGTATATAAAGTACCTGGTTAGCATGGTATCCAGTCTATAAGTAATAAGTATATATTAAAGTATATAAAGTACCTGGTTAGCATGGTATCCAGTCTATAAGTAATAAGTATATATTAAAGTATATAAAGTACCTGGTTAGCATGGTATCCAGTCTATAAGTAATAAGTATATATTAAAGTATATAAAGTACCTGGTTAGCATGGTATCTAGTCTATAAGTAATAAGTAATAAGTATATAAAGTACCTGGTTAGCATGGTATCCAGTCTATAAGTAATAAGTATATAAAGTACCTGGTTAGCATGGTATCCAGTCTATAAGTAATAAGTATATAAAGTACCTGGTTAGCATGGTATCTAGTCTATAAGTAATAAGTATATAAAGTACCTGGTTAGCATGGTATCCAGTCTATAAGTAATAAGTATATAAAGTACCTGGTTAGCATGGTATCTAGTCTATAAGTAATAAGTATATAAAGTACCTGGTTAGCATGGTATCCAGTCTTGTCCATCTTACGGTCATAACATCCATCCTGCTGGCTCCTGTTGGGGACGTTAATGATGCTCTGTTTACGGTTAGATCCTCCTCCTCCTCCTCCTCCTCCTCCAGTGTTATTATTGTTGCTCCCCCCGGAGGAGGAGGAGGAGGAGGCCGGGTTGGCCTCCATGCCGGCCGCGTAGCCTCCTCTCCTGGACGACATGCTAAGCTAACACCCCGCTCCTAGCTTCTCCTTTAGCCTGGTTAGCTTCACCGCGTAGCCACCGACGAGCTACAAACAAGCTAACCCGTTGCTTCTCTACAATAACCCGTTATATGTCGCTATAATGCCGCTCTGTGTGTCTCTATGAAGGACACATGACGGCGGGGTTCGAACACACTCACATGTAGGAGGATACACTGATTAAAACCCCGTTGAACGCACAGCTCTCTTGGTTGAGCGGGATGAGGAGGAGGAGGGTTTGTAACGCAGGGCCGCTTGGATGGTCCGAACCCCCGGTTCCTCTCTCTCTCTCTCTCTCTCTCTCTCTCTCTAGCTGCGGCTGGATGCTAGCGTTAGCATTAGCCTGCTAGCTGCACGGCGCTGCGGGACGGGCGGCTTTAGGGTGTAAAGGGTGCGGGCTTTAGGGTGTAAAGGCTGCGGGCTTTAGGGTGTAAAGGGTGCGGGCTTTAGGGTGTAAAGGGTGCGGGCTTTAGGGTGTAAAGGCTGCGGCCTTTAGGGTGAACCCCGTCGGTCAGAGAGAGTCCATGGTGTCGGCGTTGTTGGGGGGTTTACGGGGTGTTGGATGGATGCTCGTCCTACTGAACCACATCACATCCTTCTAGTGGAGAGAGAAGAGTTAGTGTCGCACGTGAATGACGTCATTAGAGCGTCATTCAGAGTTTGTAGTCTTTTTTTCCGTTTTTAAAGGGATAGTTCACCTCACCCCCCCCAAAAGAATTACGTATTTTCTATCGATTGTCCAGATTGTGCAGAATGTCCCGTTTCACAAGTTTTCAAACGTCTAAAATGTATAAAACATCTTTTGAAAATAGCAGATCTACAAGCTCACAACGCGTCGCGATGCGACGCATTTGTGAGCTTGTAGATCTGCTATTTTCAAATGGCCAAAGTTTAAATAAACCTCTGAACCAGTCCATGGTGTGGTTCAGAGGTTTATTCGGTTGTTAAGACGTGACGTTGCGCCCCGCTAGAATAACTTCCGGATCCAAGTGTGTATTTTCCCAAATATGCACAGTGCTGTGTCCCTCGCTGTTTTAACAGATCTGAGACTAAAATAACCACTAAAGTGTCATTCTACCGCTTTCCTGGCAACGACAAAAAGAAGAGGAAATTGTTTTTTTATATACATCTATATATAAATATATATATATATAAATAAATGTAAAAAATATAATATATAATATATAATATATAATGTTAATGATTATAATAATAAATAAATACAAATACAAGTAAGACGCGCGAACGCGGTAAGCGAACGCAAAAAAATAAAAAGAATAATGAAAAAAAAATATTTAAAAAAAAGTAACCAATAAAAAAATTAAAAGGAGCATCTTAGAAAAATACAAATTCACAAAAAAAAAACTTTGAATGTTTTTGAACAATTCAACAAAGTGTTTGAAGTGCCTGTTTCACCCACTTCCGGGGGGCGGAGCCAAAATCCGAGCCCGAAGTATTTGTTCGTAGATCCCCACTTAGGGGGGGGTAGAAAAAGTTTCGGAGCGATTCGGGCACTTTTCATTTAACATGGGGTTTCAATGGGGAGTTTTTAGGAGCCTTCTCCGGGGCGTGGCTTCCGGGGGAAGGGGCGGGCTTAAACGCAACCTTGACAGGTGTGTTCAGTTTTCAAAGACCTTTCATTTGATGTATGGTACGTCTAAATTGGACATTTACTTATCTCAGAGGAGCTGCACACAGGCAGTGCACACAGAGACACAGAGACACAGAGACACAACCCGAGCACGGTTTCATAGTAAGCTCCACTTGCGCGGAGGCGCGCCTCCTTCCGCTGCGTTCGCAATAAATATATATATTAGCCTACTTTTTACTGTCTATGCTATTAGCATTAAGACCCTTATTAACCCTCAATGGTTCATTTCTGAAAAAGGAGGTTATTGTAAAAAGATTTACGGGTTCCAACATGTTTGTTTACAATGAAGAGTGGAGGTGCTGGTGCCTTTTGGTGCTCGTCCTACTGAACCACATCACATCCGTGGCAATCTTTTCACATTGGCCAGTATTATAGCGCCACCAGGAGGCTACCATAACCTACCTGACCTGACGGAGACCTGTGCTCCGAGGAGCACTTGTTCTAGTTATTTTTAAGATTTTATGGCAGCATTTAATTAAACCAGACAGTCCTATAACTCGGTTGTTGTACTTTGTTTATTTTTTATTTTTTTTATTTTTTTTATTTTCATCTAACTATTTGTATTTCTCTTATTTCACTGTACTGTGGACTCTTGTCTTATACGTTTAACTTAAATTATTATGTTAAGTTTTGTTAAGTTGACCCTTAATGCCCCATGCACACTGCTTCCTTAATGCCACATGCACACTGCTCCCTTAATGCCCCATCCACACTGCCTCCCTTAATGCCCCATGCACACTGCTCCTTAATGCCCCATGCACACTGCTCCTTAATGCCCCATCCACACTGCTCCTTAATGCCCCATCCACACTGCTCCTTAATGCCCCATGCACACTGCTCCTTAATGCCCCATGCACACTGCTCCTTAATGCCCCATCCACACTGCTCCTTAATGCCCCATCCACACTGCTCCTTAATGCCCCATGCACAGCTGCTCCTTAATGCCCCATGCACACTGCTCCTTAATGCCCCATGCACACTGCTCCTTAATGCCCCTCATGGCACACTGCTCCCTTAATGCCCCATGCACACTGCTACCTTAATGCCACCATCCACACTGCTCCTTAATGCCCCATCCACACTGCTCCTTAATGCCGCCATGCACACTGCCTCAGCTGAT
>NC_137609.1:54608377-54666926 GCF_963280865.1 Gymnoscopelus braueri
AGAGAGAGAGAGAGACATGGAAACGGAATAGATTGAAGAGAAAGAAAGAGAGAGACATGGAAACGGAATAGATTGAAAAGAAAGAGAGAGAGAGACATGGAAACAGAATAGATTGAAGAGAGAGAGAGAGATGGAAACAGAATGGATTGATTGGACATCTCAACCTACTGCCATTGACAGGAATTGAACTCTCGACCTTCGGACTCACAGGCTGAGACACGACCTGTAGTGCTATAGCTTCATCCAGGCTAAAGTTGTCTGTTCAAGATCATAAACTTTTGCCTTCTGTCATGAACCAAGCCCCTGTTTCACTAACACAAGTAAGACGCGCGAACGCTGCGAACGCAGCTCGAAAATATTGTGTATTTACGGACTTGTAATCCGTGTTATTTCACCGTGATGAAACCAATCTTACTCCAATTGGCCAAAGGGGGGCGCTATAGCAATTTTTGAAAATGCAAACTTTAAACAGGCATAAGAAATGCCTCGTTTGGCCGAAAGTCATGAAACTTGGTTAAACTTGTGCCTAGACTCATGAGGAACACATCTATCACTTGACCAGTAAGCTCCGCCCTTAGATTGTCCTCAATTTCGAGCAGTTTGAAAAACACTTAAACCCAGGATTTTCCAGCTATTTGCGTGAAACTGTATCATCCGTGTGAATTATTTTTTCAATGGTTCTGGTCTGTTGGTCCAATGGCTTCTCGCTTCAGCATCAGCCTCTGGATCGCTGGATCGCCGGTTCAAGCCTCACCTCATGCTGGCTACTTTTCAATTGTATCGCACAAAACATGACTGTATCAATTAATGCATGTGCAACTGTTAAAGGTAACATGAAATGCTTCTTTGAGAGAGTGTGTTTTTGCAATGTATGACAAACTTCATTGTGAAAATAGCCGATCTACCATCTCACAACTTTTGAGATAGCAACGTTTTGTGAGCTTGTAGATCGGCTACTTTCACTAGTTTTCGTTCCGAGGAGACACAAAAATGCCATTATTGGTAAATGGTTTGTGAACCAGTGATCTAGAGTAGTTCGGGACACAGAGGCTTGGTCCATAATGGACGGAAATACTTGTAAATATTAAGAGACAGTCAGACACTATCAGGGAGGCCATATATCTAGCTCAATGAGAAGAGAGGCAGCCTTGGAGTCCGTAGGTCGCTGGTTCTATCCCTGTCCGCGACAATGTAAGGAGGTGATCATGATTTGGCATTATTCGAATAACACATACTTCCCTATTCTGGGCGCCGCCTTACCCATTATCCCTAAACTTCTTTGCCATGTTTTACTATTTTGAAAAACATTTTCAAATAGTTCAAAAAGCCAATCTACAAGCTCACAACGTGTCGATATAGATCTGCTAGTTGAACTATTTGAAAATGTTTTTCAAAATAGTAAAAAATGGCAAAGAAGTTTAGGGATAATGGGTAAGGCGGTGCCCAGAATAGGGCCCTATATATAGTGTTTCTTGAGGATAGGCTTAGGCGTTGTTTTGCTGAGGTTAGGGTTAGTGAGGGTTTAAAATGCTCATGTTAATTGCATGGTCTTCTTTCTCTCAAGTTCAGTCTTCTATGGTTCAATGGCTTATTGTGCATATTACTTATCATTGCTTCTTTCTTTTTTCTCTCTTCATTCCCTGGCCCTGTATTATCGCTGCTTGCAGCTATATTTGTACTTATTATTATGACTAAATATCCTTCTGAAAATAAGATACAGGAAGGTGCTAGAAGGCCACATGTGCAGGTAACATGTCAATACAAACGCCACCGTTACATCATAATAATAGATTATTCTACAGACACGCTGTGAACTTGTAGATCGGCTATTTACGACATGCCCAGAAAGGGGACGCTAGGGTTCATGTGGTTAATATAATGTTTCTGAGGGCAAATGTTAGACTTTTCCTTCTCCTTCCTTTTCGTCTTTCTCCTTACTTATAGATTATATGTGAAGAGAAACTTCACTCAGTTCCCAATTTCTTTTCCACAAGTCAACACACACACACACACACACACACACACACACACACACACACACACACACACACACACACACACACACACACACACACACACACACACACACACACACACACACACAATGAATTAATCAGATATTGGTCTTGTCCTCTCAGTCCTCAGACTGTTTTAACATCTATCTTCACATCCTGTATAAAACGTCATCTAAACATGGAGACAACTTTCACAGAGAGACAGAAACAGAAACATTCTTCAAATCAGACTAAAACACACTGTTAGAGGTTGCAGACTGACATTTATTTTGAAATCAGTGTGAATTAAGTAAAGTTAATGAAAAAAATATGATTACCTGACTGTCTCAAACAACTATATGAATTGAAACATAATTTTAAATATTTTTATAAAATAAAGAAATTACCGAAGCTTTTCCCCCCTCTTTTGTTTTTAACATGGCTTCATAAGTGTGTAACTGTTTGAAGGACTCTTCAAACAGTTTCTACTGTATTTACAAAATGGGGTAAAACAAACTTGTTCATCACATTAAAATATGTTTTTATAAGCGATTAAATCGATTCACTGTTGACACACAATACCCTATTGACACATTGAGGAGGAAGACATTACAGCAGTGGTTCTCAAACTTTTCAGGCAGAGACCCAAAATACTCGTATTTGAACTGGGGACCAGCCACCCTGACAAGCACTTGGAATTGCCAGAGTTGAGGCATTACATTTAGTTTGACTTCATGATAATAATAATATTAATAATTATTATATATATATATATATATATATATATATATATATATATATATATATATATATATATATATATATATATATATATATATATATATATATATATATATTATTATCATGAAGTCAAACTAAATGTAATGCCTCAACTCTGGCAATTCCAAGTGCTTGTCAGGGTGGCTGGTCCCCAGTATATATATATATATAATATTGTGAAAACAGCAGATCTACAAGCTCAAAGTGAGTTGATCTTGCAGATCTGCTATTTTCATTTTACATAGTATAGTTTGTTAATTACTTTTGACACAGTAATGTCTCATTTTATTTTTCATTTAAGAGGTATTCAAAAGGTCTTAAAAGTCCTGAAATTGTCACTTTAGAAATGTGCAGATACTATTTATACACTATACATCAGGTTTGTTTACTGTTGAGTGAGAAAACAATGTTGCACATTAAGCAAAATATCATCATTTGAGGTCCCGACCCACAGTTTGAGAACCACTACATTAAAATCTACACAGACTGACAGAGGGCTCTGTAGTAATATCAACAAGATAACAGGGCATACTGTATAATGATTGTCTGCAGCAGGCTTATTAAAGAAATGCAATGAGCGGAACACAATGGATTGATTGATCATGATGGTGTAGTATACTGTACACATCATTCTTGCTTTATCTAGAAGGGAAAATCTATTATCAAATGAAGAAAACAAAGTTTTCAACTGAATATCATCATCAGTATTCTTAACATGTCTACCATGTCTTACACAGCTCTGCTGTATCTCCATAGTTATAATAAGGCCCTACCCCTGGATAGAGAGGTTGTGTGAACGTGGTTTGAACTGTGTGTAGGAGGGTCATTGTGTCAGAAACACTGTAGAAGGACAGAGTACCTGCCTTGTGGTCCAGGTACACCCCCACTCTGTAGGAGAAAGGGCCTGACACTTTAGTCTCAACATTGTTGTGTTTGAAACTGTACTTTTCACCAAAGCACTGTAAACCCCAGGATTTAACATTGTCTCCAAAGCGTGTTTGTCCGCCGATGTCTTTATAACAGACTGCTATACGAACCCCTTTACCACTCCACTCTACTTCCCAGTAACAACGTTCAGACAGACCCTCTGTACACAACACCTGAGAGTACATAGTAAATCTCTCTGCATGATGAGGGTGAGGTTTTTGTTGTGTTAAAGTCACCTTCCTCTTCTCCTCTGACAGGGAGAGCTTTGAGTGCATTGTGTTCATGTCCAGAGACAGAGGACAGGAATCTGTGAGAACACACAACAAAAGAAAAATTAAACCTCATGAACCTTATTGTGTTTAGAGTTAGTCTCTCAGATCAAACTCATTAGAGCTTTAAAGAACAACATATCAGAATGAAACTTCAACGTTGAGAACTAGCCCTAGAATGTCTGTGATCTTACATACATTTCATGTATTCCAAATACACAGTCATAGATCCCTCTGGCCGACGCGCTGTGTAGTCACGATCTGCGCGGCCGTAAAAGTGCTCTAAACTCCGTCTGTACTCACCCAATAATTAATTCCTAAGACTTGGAGTCAGATATTGTCCTCTAGTTTCATATCCATTTGAAAGTTCTGCCAGAAAACGTGTGTTTTTTTTTTTTTATTTTTTTATCCCGCAATTTTTGTAACCCATTTTTTTCACCCGGTGCCAATTTCCTAAGTGATCCTGGGCACTACACCAGCCCTACACCAGTCACCCCACAGTAGGGAGGCCAGGGCCGAGCTCATGCTTCCTTCAGGCATGAGAGCCAACTGACCTTCTTGTCACCTGACAGGGGGGAGTTTCCCTGGTTGGACATAGCGCGTGGAAGGAACACGTTATTCCAACCAGTTCCCTTCCCCTCCATCAGGTGCCCCGGCTGTCATGGGGGAGGCGGTATAGTGACCAGGATTACTACATGTTTTTGTGAGGGTATTAACTACCCTAGGAGACACAGGGAGAACATGCAAACTCCACACAGAGTAGGCCCTTTCACCAACCCCACCTAGGGTATGGGCGCTGATGACGCGGAGGAGAAGACACGCCCCCAGCGCCCACAGCGTCCCCGGCGGGAATCGAACCCAGGACCTTCTAGCTGTGAGGCGACAGCGCTACCGACTGCGCCACCGTGCCCCCCAGAAAACGTGTGTTTAGTCAAATATCTCCACTTTCCACGAGCTGCACACGGACGACTTTCTGTATGGGCTAGGGGCACGACTTGAGTGAAGGACCGAATTTACCCAAACATCCTCTGGTCATCACAAACGTCATAACAAATTGACACAGGGAAGCACAAACGAATGGGGCACACAATTGACAGGTGCTTGTGATTGGTGTGGGGTAATGAATCACTCCATCTGCCAATTGTGTGTCCCAAACATTTGTGCGTCCTAAAGGAAGTTTAGATATATTCAGTCCTGCACTCATTCCCAGGCCCCTCGCGTCGTACAGAAAGTCGTCCGTGTGAAGCTCGTGGAAAAGTGGAGATATTTGACTAAACACACGTTTTCTGGCAGAACTTTCAAATGGATATGAAACTAGAGGACAATATCTGACTCCAAGTCAGTGGTGGAAAAAGTACTCAAATTCTTTACTTAAGTAAAAGTATCAATACTGCAATATAAAAATACTCTGTTACAAGTAAAAGTCCAGAACTCAAAATTTACTTGAGTAAAAGTACAAAAGTATTGGCATCAAAATGTACTTAAAGTACCAAAAGTAAAAGTACTAAATATTTGAAAATAGCAGATCTACAAGCTCACAACGTGTCGCATCGCGACGCGTTGTGAGCTTGTAGATCGGCTATTTTCAAATAGCCTAGGTATAAAACGGGGCTAAAGTGGTTAATGTATGTTTCATAATATCATAATTCATATCTGAAAAGTAACTAGTAACTAAAGTTTTCAAATAATTGTAGTGTAAATTGAGTAAAAGTACAATATTTGCCTCTGAGATGTAGTGGAGTAGAAGTGAAAGTACTGGAAATTGGAAATACTCAAGTAAAGTACAAATACCTCAAAATTTTACTTAAGTAGAGTACTTAAGTAAATGTACTTAGTTACTTTCCACCACTGCTCCAAGTCTTAGGAATTAATTATTGGGTGAGTACAGACGGAGTTTAGGGCACTTTTACGGCCGCGCAGATCGTGACTACACAGCGCGTCGGCCAGAGGGATCTATGACTGTGTATTTGGAATACATGAAATGTATGTAAGATCACAGACATTCTAGGGCTACTTCAGAACCTGCATCAACATGGACTCACATTGTAAAAAGTCCTTTCTGGTCTGAGGCTCCGCTGGACGTAAAACATCAACTGTAGACACAAGAAAACAGTAAAGGTCATCATGACATTGTAAAGGATTTCTATGTCCACACAAAGGGTCAAATCCAATAGACTTTACTGCTGACTTCGGGCATGTAAAACATACAGCGTGAGCCTACAGGAGGTCACAACATACGGCTGACGTAAAAGACAACAACAGACCTGCTTTACGGCAGTGTCGTAACGAAGCTCTCTTAAAGGCACAGTCACATATATAGCATATATGACAGACATCATACTGAAGAATGGATTAAACTGAAGTTCCAAGGGTTTTGTCAAAAAGTTCAAGCTATTATAGCTTGATAGTAATTGCTATTATATAGTGTATATTCAGGTGGGTTACACATTTCATGGATGGATGGATGTACTTTATTTAGTAAGACACGAGAACATCAGTAGGCCTACATGGAAGTACAAATTCACAATACAAGGTCTACTAAACTGGGAGGCTCATTAAGCACTGAGCTTGTTTAAGATGAGAACCCCATGCACACAAATCATGATACATATAAGAGACAGACAGATATACACACTACTATACAGAACGTCATACAATCAGCTTACAATCAGGTTACTGGTATGAATAGTGAAAAATAATGTACAAGAGAAGAAAAATAAATGGGGGGGGGGGGGGTAGGGGGGGTAGGTTAAGACTTAGACAGGGGCCATTTTTGAATTGCAGCCTCCTGAAGGTGTATTTTTAGGGCAGTTCTGAAAGTGAGTAGGGTTTTACACTCCTTTACTCCTTTTGGTAGGCCATTCCACATTTTTGATGAATAGCATGAGAACGAGTTCATTCCATTTGTTGAGCCAAATCTGGGTTGCACATGATTTGTGGAGCTGCCTCTGGTGTTATGATCGTGGACTTCATTAACATTTAGGAAGTATTTAGACAAATACAGGGGGATCCCAATGTTGTGGTGTATCTTGAAAACCAGGCCCATAGCAAGTTGCTGTACTCGGTCCTCAACCCTAAGCCATCCAATCTTAGCAAAATGAGCAGGGTTTAGATGGGTTTTGTAATTGAGGCCAAGAAGTAGCCTTACTAGTTTGTTTTGGGATATTTGGAGCCTTGTTTTTAAGGCCTTGGAGGTGTTGTGATACCATGAAGTGCATGCATAATCATAATAACCTTGTATGAGGGCCCCTGCAAGAATCTTCAGAGTATTCTTACTGACTAGACGTCCAATCCTATTCAAAAAGCGTGTTCTTTGGTTAACCTTTTTGATCACTTTTTCGGCGTTTTTGTTACCGGAGAGGTTTGCCTCCAAGATGGAACCCAGGTAGGTAATTTCCTCCTTTCTTGTGATAACATCATCACCCACTTTGATCGTGAAGCTCTCAGCCTTGCTAAGGTTAGGATTGGACCCAAAGAGGATGGATTCAGTTTTACCCAGGTGCAATGCAAAATTGCTTGCTCAGGGTGGGATTGTCGGGTCTCTTCTCTACATGTAAAGTGTCTTGAGACAACTTGTTGTGATTTGACACTTTAATAAAATTGAATTGAATTGAATTAATGATAGTTTGTTGTCGGAGAGCCAGATGCAGATCTTGTTGAGTTCAGAGCTGAGAGTTTTCTCAACCTGCAGCCTTTTCCTGTCCAAGACCAGCAGAGCCGAGTCATCTGCGAACAGGAACAGTTTCCAGTCGCAAGCTGAAGCCATATCGTTCACATATATCAGGAACAGTAAAGGTCCTAGTATACTTCCTTGCGGAACACCACAAGTCACTGGGAGGGGAGGGGACTGGGTGCCGTTTACTTCCACCACTTGCTCCCTCCCTTCCAGGTAGGATCTCATCCAGCTCACCGACGTATCATCAAAACCTATTGCTTTGAGTTTATCGATCATAATTGGGTAATTAACGGTGTCAAAGGCCTTCTGGAAGTCCAGCATGACCAAGCCGCAATATTTGCCATTGTCGACATCTTGTTTGATAGAGTCGTTCAAATAGAGAAGGCATGTGTCAGTGGAGTGGTTTGTTCTGAAACCAGATTGGAATTTGTAAATTAGATTTTGGTACTTATCGACCTGTTCATAGACTATTTTTTCCATGACTTTCGAGATGGAGCTAAGAATAGAAATAGACAATATTTGAAGAAAGAAAGAAAGAAAGAAAGAAAGAAAGAAAGAAAGAAAGAAAGAAAGAAAGAAAGAAAGAAAGAAAGAATATCAGCTCACGTTCAGGGCCTCCATGACGTGTCTCAGGTCTGACAGCTCCATCTTTTTCTCCTGGATCTTCTGCTGGACTTCCTCCTGACTTGTCACCAGCTGTTTCTGCAAGGAAGAGAGAAAGAAAGAAAGAAAGAAAGAAAGAAAGAAAGAAAGAAAGAAAGAAAGAAAGAAAGAAAGAAAGAAAGAAAGAAAGAAAGATCCAGGGGGTCCCCAGCAAAATGTGTTAATATAGCCTTAAGATTTGTTTAACCAACTATATAATATTATATGTGGGTTGCTGGCACACAAGTATTTTCAAAAAAGTATTTTCTGATGACACAAGGCACTGTGTCATCCATATAACATCATAGTAAACAAGAACAAGAACTATTATCATAATATCAGCTCACGTTCAGGGCCTCCATGACCTGTCTCAGGTCTGACAGCTCCATCTTTTTCTCCTGGATCTTCTGCTGGACTTCCTCCTGACTTGTCACCAGCTGTTTCTGCAAGGAAGAGAGAAAGAAAGAAAGAAAGAAAGAAAGAAAGAAAGAAAGAAAGAAAGAAAGAAAGAAAGAAAGAAAGAAAGAAAGAAACTCTTGGTTATTAGTTGTCATGTTTCTGTAGAACTTTGTGGGGAATAAATTCAGTCACAACATAAGAATTGGTGGCCTGGATTCTTTACTCTCACTGTTCTTTACTGTCATTCTGGGTACTTTAGTGCAGTGGTTCCCCAGGGGGATCCAGGCGGTCCCCAGCAAAATGTGTTAATATAGCCTTAAAATTTGTTTAACCAACTATATAATATTATATGTGGGTTGCTGGCACACAAGTATTTTCAAATGGGGGTCCACAGCCAAATACATATTAATTGGGGGTCCTTGACATGAAAAGGTTTTAGAACCACTGCTTTAGTGCTTCTGATGACACAAGGCACTGTGTCATCCATATAGCATCACAGTTAACACAAGAACAAGAACTATTATCATAATATCAGCTCACGTTCAGGGCCTCCATGACCTGTCTCAGGTCTGACAGCTCCATCTTTTTCTCCTGGATCTTCTGCTGGACTACCTCCTGACTTGTCACCAGCTGTTTCTGCAAGAAACAGGAAGAGACAGTTTGGCTTGTAAACAAAGTAAAGTCGGGATACCAATTCTATCCAGTGGTGTAAAGTAACTAAGTACATTTACTCAAGTACTGTACTTAAGTACAATTTTGAGATGTTTTTACTTTATTTGAGTTTTTCCAGTTTTCAGTACTTTTACTTCTAATCCACTACATCTCAGAGACAAATATTGTACTTTTACTCCACTACAATTATGTGAAAACTTTAGTTACTAATCACTTTGTAGATTTAAGTAAAACATTTGATTACTTTTTCCACCACTGATTCTATCCAATCAGGAGAAAGAGAACTCATACAGGATACAGGGTAAAAACTAGTGAGATTTGAGACAGTTTAGTTTGGATCCAATCATCTTAAATCAACTTTTGCCTCCCATACTACAGGCTTTTTCTCAACCTGCAGCCTTTTCCTGTCCGAGACCAGCAGAGCCGAGTCATCTGCGAACAGGAACAGTTTCCAGTCGCAAGCTGAAGCCATATCGTTCACATATATCAGGAACAGTAAAGGTCCTAGTATACTTCCTTGCGGAACACCACAAGTCACTGGGAGGGGAGGGGACTGGGTGCCGTTTACTTCCACCACTTGCTCCCTCCCTTCCAGGTAGGATCTCATCCAGCTCACCGACGTATCATCAAAACCTATTGCTTTGAGTTTATCGATCATAATTGGGTAATTAACGGTGTCAAAGGCCTTCTGGAAGTCCAGCATGACCATGCCGCAATATTTGCCATTGTCGACATCTTGTTTGATAGAGTCGTTCAAATAGAGAAGGCATGTGTCAGTGGAGTGGTTTGTTCTGAAACCAGATTGGAATTTGTAAATTAGATTTTGGTACTTATCGACCTGTTCATAGACTATTTTTTCCATGACTTTCGAGATGGAGCTAAGAATAGAAATAGACAATATTTGAAGAAAGAAAGAAAGAAAGAAAGAAAGAAAGAAAGAAAGAAAGAAAGAAAGAAAGAAAGAAAGAAAGAAAGAAAGAAAGAAAGAAACTCTTGGTTATTAGTTGTCATGTTTCTGTAGAACTTTGTGGGGAATAAATTCAGTCACAACATAAGAATTGGTGGCCTGGATTCTTTACTCTCACTGTTCTTTACTGTCATTCTGGGTACTTTAGTGCAGTGGTTCCCCAGGGGGTTCCAGGGGGTCCCCAGCAAAATGTGTTAATATAGCCTTAAAATGTGTTTAACCAACTATATAATATTATATGTGGGTTGCTGGCACACAAGTATTTTCAAATGGGGGTCCACAGCCAAATACATATTAATTGGGGGTCCTTGACATGAAAAGGTTTTAGAACCACTGCTTTAGTGCTTCTGATGACACAAGGCACTGTGTCATCCATATAGCATCACAGTTAACACAAGAACAAGAACTATTATCATAATATCAGCTCACGTTCAGGGCCTCCATGACCTGTCTCAGGTCTGACAGCTCCATCTTTTTCTCCTGGATCTTCTGCTGGACTTCCTCCTGACTTGTCACCAGCTGTTTCTGCAAGAAACAGGAAGAGACAGTTTGGCTTGTAAACAAAGTAAAGTCGGGATACCAATTCTATCCAGTGGTGTAAGGTAACTAAGTACATTTACTCAAGTACTGTACTTAAGTACAATTTTGAGATGTTTTTACTTTATTTGAGTTTTTCCAGTTTTCAGTACTTTTACTTCTAATCCACTACATCTCAGAGGCAAATATTGTACTTTTACTCCACTATGTGAAAACTTTAGTAACTAATCACTTTGTAGATTTAAGTAAAACATTTGATTACTTTTTCCACCACTGATTCTATCCAATCAGGAGAAAGAGAACTCATATAGGATACAGGGTAAAAACTAGTGAGATTTGAGACAGTTTAGTTTGGATCCAATCATCTTAAATCAACTTTTGCCTCCCATACTACAGGCTATAGTAGCCTTCCCAGACATACTTCCACCTGTACAAACTGTTTCAACACTTACAGAAATGTACTGTACAGTATAGGGGCCGGTTAAAACACAATAAAGACATTTAAATCTAACCCTAACCTCTCCTTTGAGAAATATTCTTGCTTAGATTCTTCAATGTTTCTGTTCAATCTGACAGACAGCCAACCTGTGTACCATCAGTCTGCTCCAGTTCAAATATCTCCAGTTGCCTTCTGACTTCATCAATCCATGTTTACTATGATGGCTGGTTAGAAAAACAAGAAACACATTTAAATCTCACCTCTCTTTGATATATCGCAAGTTGTCTTCAGGATGTTGTCTAGTTGGTCTCTCAGACCAGACACCACATCAATCACATCTGTGAAGGAATTCAGAAGACAGATGACCACACTGGGTGAGACTGGAGATCCACTGGAACTGAAGAGAGACTGGAAACTCTGGAGAGAGACAAGTAAACCAGTATAGACAGGGATGGAAGAACATTAAACCAAGAGATCACAATTGGTAGAGGTGAGCTGATGTCCCTGTTGTTCACACACACACACACACACACACACACACACACACACACACACACACACACACACACACACACACACACACACACACACACACACACACACACACACACACACACACACACACACACACACACACACACACACACACATGATTTAATTTGTCTCTAATTCTCATACAAATAATTGTGATTAACAATGTGATTGTGTTTTTGGCATTGAATATATCAATAAAAATATACATTTCTGTTCCATTATACAAGCACAAATTGTACAGGGCAGATATTGAATAATGTTATACTTTAAAAATATTAAATAGACAATCTACAAGCTCAGAAGCTGATCTTGTAGATCTGCTATTTTTGAAAAATATTTACAATTATTACAATTATAGAAAATATTTGTGATTATCTCAAATAATTGTGATTAGGCAATTATGTAATAATTGTGACAGGCCTAATTCTGACATTGTTATTCTGGTCTGTACAACTACTGTATACTAGAACTATATTAGTATTAGTAACTAC
This sequence comes from Gymnoscopelus braueri, assembly GCF_963280865.1. Taxonomy (NCBI): domain Eukaryota; kingdom Metazoa; phylum Chordata; class Actinopteri; order Myctophiformes; family Myctophidae; genus Gymnoscopelus; species Gymnoscopelus braueri. Next base: position 54,620,705 of record NC_137609.1, read on the forward strand.
CAGAATTAATAATGTCATGTTATCTTATGTAATATACTATGATGTAACAATAATATGACATGATGGAATGAGATGAAAGAGATTAAATATGAAGGTGATTTCTCCTAAATGAGTCAAAAGCAAACAGTAAAATGCCATGTGTGGAACCTGAATGAAAGTGATGATGTCATCAGTGTTGGACAGCTCCTCCAGGTCAGCAAGTCTCCTCTCCAGCTGCTCCATGTGGTCCTCCAGCTGCCTCAGGAGAGCCTCAGTCTGAGCCACTGCTGCTTCTGCAGAGCTCTGCTTCACACACACACACACACACACACACACACACACACACACACACACACACACACACACACACACACACACACACACACACACACACACACACACACACACACACACACACACAATCAAAACCATGATCAAAACCATCCCAACCACAGACTGTTTGAGATGTTGCCGCATGGAAAACGCCTACGCAGTCTCACAAATATTATATGTGGGTTGCTGGCACACAAGTATTTTCAAATGGGGGTCCACAGCCAAATACATATTAATTGGGGGTCCTTGACATGAAAAGGTTTTAGAACCACTGCTTTAGTGCTTCTGATGACACAAGGCACTGTCTCATCCATATAGCATCACAGTTAACACAAGAACAAGAACTATTATCATAATATCAGCTCACGTTCAGGGCCTCCATGACCTGTCTCAGGTCTTTCAGCTCCATCTTTTTCTCCTGGATCTTCTGCTGGACTTCCTCCTGACTTGTCACCAGCTGTTTCTGCAAGAAACAGGAAGAGACAGTTTGGCTTGTAAACAAAGCACATTTTCAAGTCGGGATACCAATTCTATCCAGTGGTGTAAAGTAACTAAGTACATTTACTCAAGTACTGTACTTAAGTACAATTTTGAGATGTTTATACTTTATTTGAGTATTTCCAGTTTTCAGTACTTTTACTTCTAATCCACTACATCTCAGAGGAAAATATTGTACTTTTACTCCACCACAATTATGTGAAAACTTTAGTTACTAGTTACTTTGTAGATTTAAGTAAAACAATTGATTACTTTTTCCACCACTGATTCTATCCAATCAGGAGAAAGAGAACTCATATAGGATACAGGGTAAAAACTAGTGAGAATTGAGACAGTTTAGTTTGGATCCAATCATCTTAAATCAACTTCTTTTTTTAAAATACACTTTTGCAGGGGCAAGATTAATGGCCATTAAATACCATTCATGAAAAGTTATCAATCGCCTCTGTTTTTCATTCGGTCCAAAATGTAAAGTGTACTTCATCCTTTAATACTTTTTATTACACCCTGATTTGTGCTTTTTATGTCTCTGACATGGTCATTTAGTTCTGCTTCTATCTTGAAAACATGCTCTATCTTATGATTTGTCTTCAAGTGATGGTGGTCCTACCTGTTTCTCAGCCTTCTCTGCATCAGCTGACACCCAGTCATGGCCCCTATGTTCATCCATGAGGCACAGATAGCAGATATACTGGTGGTCTGTGCGACAGAACACCTCCATCAGCTTGCCATGACTGGAGCACATCTTCTCCTGCAGTTTGTTGGTGGCTGGGACCAGCTTGTGCTTCTTCAACACAGGAACATTGTAGTGAGGCTGGAGGTGAGTCTCACAGTAAGAGACCAGACACACCAGACAAGACATGAGAGCTTTGTGAGGTCTGGCTCCGGTGCAGAAATCACAGGCCACGTCTGCTGGTCCGCCGTACGTACTGCTCAGCTTCATCACACCCTGGAAGTAAAGAGAAGAGGTAACACAAACAACAACACAACGACAAATTACTGACATGAGATATACACACACAACTATAAAACATATCAGAAATATAAACATTTATCGCCGCGAAAACACGCTCTCAATTCTTACCGTCACTCCCTCGGCGCTCATAATGGAGAATGACAAACACAGCAATAACACCCTGGTCACAAGTAACACTGATGCATGCAGAACACACTCCTGTTCAGCAAGCATCCACTCTATTTATCTTTTGGGTTGGTCTACCCATGTGGGTGAAACCTTCCGTTGATTAATCATGTGACTTGTGTATTGTCTTAAATGTGGAAACACAGGCTTTAGCACTATTCTATAACAATGGCCACTGTACCCCAGCTCCTTATCTGACCTAATCAATCAACCCTCTCAACAGTCTCATGTGACTCTCATGTGACATGTGCAAAGTCCCCTGATTTCAACACTCTAGGTCAGAGCTGTAGTTTTTAGAATTGTATATATTTACGGGGCCAGCATGGCAGCAGGCCCTGTTTTAAGATTCGCATTATTCTTCCGAGTCTTCTGCCACTTTTCGCAGTTCTGGCTTAACCGTGCATACGCTTTTTACGAAACTCGGCCATATGGTAGATGGTCATGAAAAACTATCAAGAAATAATTCTCAAAATCTTTCGTCAAAAGGTGGCGCTATAGCACTCAATTGAAAGTGCCAACTTTGAACAGGTACAACTCATGCCTTGACTTACAGCCATGAAACTTCGATACACACATGCGGCTCCTCATGCCCGACAACTTTTGTGGTCTGACTTTTGACCTCTGAGCTTTAGATCGCCCACCATTTTGAATTATATGAAAAACAGTCATTGGTCCCTAACTTCTGCATTTTTTCACTTATGGAAAATCCGCTACTAACGTTTTGTCGGCAGAGGTCCAAAGTTCATGTGTAAAGAGTTTTGTGCAGATTACAAAAAAATCCCAGGAGGAGATAGGTTTTATTTTACCTATTGCAGTTTTATGAAAATTATTCATCTGCCCCTAACACACACATGCAGACTCACATTTCTTTGAAACGTTGCAGTAATGTAGAGGGTCATTCCAAATATCACTGAAACCAATCTTACTCGAATTGGCCTATAGCAATTTTTTTAACATGCAAACTATAAACAGGCATAACGCATGCCTCGTTTGGCCGACAGCCATGAAACTTGCTTAAACTTGTGCCTTGACACATGAGGAACACATGTATCACTTTGACCAGTAAGCTCCGTCCTTAGATTGTCCGCAATTTTGAGCATTTTGAAAAACACTTAAACCCAGGATTTTTTTAGCCTGGTAAACCCTCCCTCCGGAAATCTCATTTCCATTTGATTTCAGGAAGGAGTCTGGCCTGATCGCCCATTCTGCAATATTGGCTGTGGGCTGGAGTTGGGAGGGAGTAATACCGTTGACTGACAACCCCTTCAGCCAATGATCGTTGTTCCCCTTCAGCCAATCAGCAGACCTCCAGACTAATGTGACGCAACGGGACTTTTGAGACGGCCATGCCCAAAATAGGTTGCCTTATTCGGATACATGCGTGTCACTGCCCGCCCCTGCCGGTTCTCTAAATTTTAAATTTTAAATAGGCTCTGTCATGATTAATTGACCACATATATGAAGTTAAACAACTCAATTCTATCCAAACGATATCTTAAAAGTAAATTCCGTGCCTCAAAAATGAAGTTTGAGAGCGATTTAAAAACGAAAGTAAAAACTGTAACTGGCCACAGAAAACAATGGCGGATTGTTCCATTTTTGTCGGCTGCACTCGGTCCCATTCGGGCTCACTCGAACTCGCCACCTGATTGGCGAACTGTCGCTGTCAATCACAGAACGATGAGCGACGATGCTGTCCATTTGGTGTACGGGCTAGAAACGCCCAGACAAGCCTTCAGGCCAGACTCACTCCTGAAATCAAATGGAAATGAGATTTCCGGAGGGAGGGTTTTCCAGGCTAGGATTTTTCAGCTATTTGCGTGAAACTGTATCATCTCTGTTATCTCCGTTTTCACTAATTCAGGTCTTTTGGTCCAATGGCTTCCTGCTTAAGTGAGTGCCTCACAACCTCATGGTCGCCAGTTCAAGCCTCACTTGGTGCAGACTTCATTTAAAGTGCATTGCAAACAACAAGACTGTATCAATGAATACATGTGCAATTGTTAAAGATAACCTGAAATGCTTATTTGAGTGTATGTTTTTTCAATGTATGACATACTTCATTCTGAAAATAGCCGATCTACAATCTCACAACTTTTCAGATAGCAACGTGTTTCTGAGCTTGTAGATCGGCTGCTTTCACTAGTTTTGGTTCCGAGGAGACGTACAATTTCTCCATTGGTAAATGGTTTGTGAACGAGTGATCTTAGTGTTAGTGAAACAGGGGCTTGGTTCATGACAGAAGGCAAAAGTTTATGATCTTAAACAGACAACTTCAGCCTGGACGAAGCTATAGCACTACAGGTAGTGTCTCAGCCTGTGAGTCCGAAGGTCGAGAGTTTGATTCCTGTCAATGGCAATAGGCTGAGGTGTCCATGAGAGAGGTTCTTAACCTCGGATTGCGTCCTGAGTATGACCACCTCAGCTGTGTCCAGCTGAAAAGTAGATTTGCCTGTTGGAAGCATTTGCTTTGTCTCAATTTCAATCTATTCCGTTTCCATGTCTTATTGTGCTATTATTACACTTTGCTTTTTTGTCTGTCTGTCTGTCTGTCTGTGTCTATCACTTTGTCTGTCTGTCTGTCTGTCTGTCTGTCTGTCTCTCTCACTCTGTCTGTCTGTCTCTCTCTATCACTCTGTCTGTCTGTCTGTCTGTCTGTCTGTCTGTCTCTCTCACTCTGTCTGTCTGTCTGTCTCTCTCTATCACTCTGTCTGTCTGTCTGTCTGTCTGTCTGTCTGTCTGTCTGTCTCTCTCTATCACTCTGTCTGTCTGTCTCTCTCTATCACTCTGTCTGTCTGTCTTGCTGTCTGTCTGTCTGTCTCTCTCTCTCTCACTCTGTCTGTCTCTCTCTCACTCTGTCTGTCTGTCTGTCTGTCTGTCTGTCTCTCTGTCTGTCTGTCTGTCTCTCTCTATCACTCTGTCTGTCTGTCTCTCTCTATCACTCTGTCTGTCTGTCTGTCTTGCTGTCTGTCTGTCTCTCTCTATCACTCTGTCTGTCTGTCTGTCTGTCTGTCTGTCTGTCTGTCTGTCTGTCTGTCTGTCTGTCTGTCTGTCTGTCTGTCTGTCTGTCTGTCTGTCTGTCTGTCTGGCTGGCAAAAAGTTTATGATCTTCAACAGACAACTTCAGCCTGGATGAAGCTATAGCACTACTAGCTATAGCCTGTGAGTCCGAAGGGCGAGAGTTTGATTCCTGTCAATGGCAATAGGTTGAGGTGTCCATGAGTGAGGTTCTTTACTAGGTTTCTTTTTCGTTGCGCTATTATTGCACTTTGCTTTTTGCGCTTCATTCTTGGCCCTGCTTATCGCCGTCTGTCTGTCTGTCTCTATCACTTTGTCTGTCTGTCTGTATCTCTGTCGCTATCACTCTGTCTGTCTGTCTAAATTCTTGGTCTCTCTCTCTCCCTCTCTCTCTCTCTCTCTCTCTCTCTTTCTCTCTCTCTCCCTCTCTCTCCCTATCTCTCTCTCTCTCTCTCTCTCTCTCTCTCTCTCTCTCCTCTCTCTCTCTCTCCACTGGCCCCGTATTATCGCTGTTTGCAGCTATATTTTTTAGTTTTTCTTCTCTTTTTGTTTTCTTTTGTCCATGTATGTACTGTAGGTATGTACAGTATATATGATTAGTTTTGTCTACATGTAATGACTGTGAGATGGTACATCTCAAGGGGTTTATCCTAATAAAGAAACGTGAATATCTAGATGTGTGGTCCTGATTACCGTCCATATGCTCTCCTTAATCAAGATACTGCAGGTATCCTGGAATACAGGATGTCACTGTTGAAGTACAACCGTCATCTGCTTGTCAGAACACGAGGTTTTCTATCTTGCCTATACTTCCGTATCACTCACTTTATCTTCAGGTCACGTACTGTGGCTTGTGCAAATGTACAGTATATTGTAATAATGACCGGTGTGTTTCTATTCGGAAGGAGTAGTCATCATGACAATGATTTTTCGTTTGAACACTCTCTGTGACTCACATAGAAAATATCAAACCTTCTACAAAGCACAGAAGGTATGGAGGTGCTTTTTGTGGCTGTCGCCATTGTACACGATGGCCAACCAAATGACACAAAAATAAAATGATTTAAGTTAAAATTCCCACATTCCCATAGCAAATAAGTCACCGTTAACATAATAAAACCATACAGACGTATGTACAGTTACTGTCCCCACTCCCCAGTAACCCACTCACGCAATTAGCTCAAAGCCCACTTGAGATGTTCTACTGTCCCCGGTAACCAGTGGTGTAAAGTAACTAAGTACATGTACTCAAGTACTGTACTTAAGTACAATTTGGAGGTATTTGTACTTTACTTGAGTATTTCCAATTTCCAATACTTTTACTTCTACTCCACTACATCTCGGATCCAAATATTGTACCTTTAAAGTATCAAAAGTAAAAAAACACTAAAATGAAAATAGCAGATATACAAGCTCACAACGCATCGCGATGCAACGCGTTGTGATCTTGTAGATCGGCTATTTTCAAATAGCCTACTTATACAATAGGGCTAAAGTGGTTAATGTGGGCTAAAGTGGTTAATGTATGTTTTATAATTCTGAGTAAAATTCTACTCCAAAATCATCAACAATAGCCCTGGCAACTCAAAGACACTTTTCACCACCATCAACCATTTCCTGAAACCACAAACCCCCAAACACAGTGATACCACAGAGGAACAGTGTAACACCTACCTTAATTTCTTCAAAACTAAGGTAGACAACATCCGCTCTCTCCTCTCCGGCCCCGTCACTCCACCTGTCCCAACTGCCATCCCACAGTCTGGGATTTCCCACCCGCTCTCTTGCTTCATCAACACCACACAGCAAGAGGTCGAGGACATAGTGAGGAGGATGAAGCCCTCTACCTGTGCCCTGGACCCCCTTCCCACCACCCTAGTCAAATCCAACATCTGTGCAATAAGTCCACTCATCACTAAAATCATCAACCTTTCTCTCCGGACCGGCCACATTCCTTCTACTCTAAAAACTGCCATTCTCACACCGCTCCTCAAAAAACCCTCCCTAGACCCAGATACCCTCGCAAACTACAGGCCCATCTCAAACCTCCCATTCCTCTCCAAAATACTGGAAAAAGTAGTGGCCGCACAGCTGGAAAACCACCTCAACCTCAACAACCTCTGGGAAAAATTTCAATCCGGTTTTCGTTCTGCCCACAGCACCGAAACCGCCCTGGTCAGGGTCACAAATGACCTCCTCATGGCAGCTGATAATGGCTCCCCCTCCCTGCTCATCCTCCTGGACCTTACAGCGGCTTTTGACACTGTCGACCATAACATTCTAATCAACCACCTTCACTCCACAATCGGACTCAGCAATACAGCACTAGACTGGTTCAAATCCTACCTTTCCGACAGGACAGAATACGTCTCCCTGGGAGGTTCAAAATCCCGCACCCAGAATGTCACCTGTGGCGTCCCCCAGGGATCTGTCCTCGGCCCCACCCTGTTCACCCTGTACCTGCTACCCCTTGGCCGTGTCATCAGCAGGCATGGAATATCTTTCCACTGCTATGCTGATGACACACAACTGTATATAAAAACCAACCACTCTGCCACTCCGCCATCATCATCATCTTCACCCTCACCACCTGCCTGGAGGAGATAAAGGCGTGGATGAAAAACAACTTTCTGCAGCTAAACAGTTCGAAAACCGAAATAATCCTCATAGGCACCCCACACCAAATAAAAACATCCCCCATAACCAGCATCAGCTTCTCCGGACAGGACCTTCCCCTCTCACCAGTGGTCACTAACCTGGGAGTGAAAATGGATCCCCATCTGAACTTTGAATCCCACATCAAACACATCTGCAAAACTTCATTCTTTCACCTCCGTAACATTTCAAAACTCCGCCCCACACTCACACTAGCAGATTCAGAGAAACTTGTCCACGCCTTCGTGTCCTCCAGGTTGGACTACTGTAACGCACTTCTCATCGGGATCCCTAGCAAGAGCCTCCAAAGGCTCCAGTATATTCAAAACAGCGCGGCTAGGATCCTGATGAGAGTGCGTAAACATGATCACATCACACCCATCCTCCGTTCACTCCACTGGCTTCCCGTCTCCTTCAGAACCCAATACAAGGTATCCCTTCTGACACATCAGTGCATCCACGGCAACGCTCCTTCCTACCTCAAGGAATTAGTCCCCCTACAACCCTCAACCCGCAACACCCGCTCTTCAAACACATACCTCCTCAAAACCCACAAGGCAAATCTTCGTACCATGGGCGACCGGGCTTTCTGCTCGGCCGCCCCCGAACTGTGGAACGCCCTCCCTGTCCACCTGAGAGCTCCACAGTCAGTTGATTGTTTTAAGAGAGGACTAAAGACCTACCTTTTTAGCAAAGCATTTTTTTAGCTGGAGGCTTTATGCGCCCATGTTTTAATAGTTTTCTCCTAGTTTCCTAGTTATTGTTTTCTTTTACTGGTGTGATGTTTCTGTTTTTATGCAATTGCCTTCTGTAGCACTTTGAGATTTCTTGTAAATGTAAAGTGCGTTATAAATAAAATCCATTATTATTATTATTATTATTATAATATCATAATTTATCTGAAAACTAACAAGTAAGTACAATATTTGCCTCTGAGATGTAGTGGAGTAGAAGTAAAAGTACAGAAAATGGGAAATACTCCAGTAGTAAGTAAAAAAATCCTCAAAAGTTTACACCACTGTCCAGATGTAACTGTAAACCTTTGTGTCAGTGTGTGGAATGCTGTAAAAGTGACCTGTGTGTGTCAGACATCATGACAACAATTTACTTGGAACTCACACACCAACCACCAAACCAACAGCACAACTCATAGAAGCCAACCAAATGACACACACTAAATACACTGCATTACCCAACGTGAAAATGACACAACACATGAATTCCCCCGTTGTGTGCTCTCCATTGGTGGAAAAAGTACTCACATGTTTTACTTAGGTAAAAGTATCAATACTGCAATGTAGAAGTAGTCCGTTACAAGTAAAAGTCATGAATTAAAAAAGTACAAAGGTATTGGCATCAAAATGTACTTAAAGTACCAAAAGTAGAAAGTACTCATTATGCAGAATGTCCCATTTCACAAGTTATCAGATGTATTCAAATCTTTTGAAAATAGCCGATCTACAAGCTGTGAGCATTGTAGATCGGCTATTTTCAAATGGCCGCAATGTATATAGAGCCGTATGTTTTGTAATAATAATCCAAACCTACAAAGTAACTAGTAACTAAAGTTTTCAAATAATTGTAGTGGAGTAAATGTACAATATTTGCTACTGAGATGTAGTGGAGTAGAAGTAAAAGTATCGGAAATTGGAGATACTCAAGTAAAGTACAATTACCTCAAAATTGTACTTAAGTACAGTACTTGAGTACATGTACTTGGTTACTTTCCACCACTGGTGCTCTCACAGCTAAATAACAACACAATAATAAATGACACAACACATGAATTCCCCCGCTGTGTGCTCTCAGAGCTAAATAACAACACAATAATAGAACGCAGACACAGAACGTGCCACATGAGGCATATTATGCTGGGAAGGCCCTCCCTCCGGCCCTCTAACAGTGCAGGTGGATAATTATCTGTGTCCTTAAGATAAGCTGTATGACACTGCCTCGGTGAGGCCATAGTGACCTTTGACCTTTGACACTACCTACTTCTATTAAGTTCGTCATTTTAGTCCAAGTGATCCTCAACCTTTCCTGCATAGGGCCCACTTGAAATACCCCCCCCCACACCCTTAAAGGGATATTACACTTTCAAACATATTTGGGGTCATTTTATCGTCTACGCCCCCCTTCCTTTACAAACCCATTGTAACTTCAAACTCCATTTTAAGCATGATTGACTCATTGAAACACCCGTCCTTGGTTCTGGTGACTGATATTGTCCTTCTAATGCGTGAGGTGACACGTGTTTTTTCAATTACTTTTAAATGAAACAAAAATAAAACAATGAAAAAATAAAATAAAATAAATTAAATGAAAAAGGTCATTGAAAAAACAAGGTCTCCTCATGTATTAGAAGGGCAGTATGAGTCACCAGAACCAAGGGATGGGTGTTTCTGATGAATCTAACATGTTGCGGTGCCAGAGGTTTATTAAATTAAATAAAATTTAGTGCTGGCATTCCTAGCGTTTACGCTGCGCTGTTTAGAGCTGTAGAATCGACGACGAGCACCCGGATGTAAACAATGCGGGTACGACGGTGGATGGTCCTGGCAAACGCCTGCAACAATAACATCTCTCACGTCACTCGAGTCGCCATTGTGATCGCGCATCGAAAATGGCTCCTTTTTCTCCACTGTAAAAAGTTAAGGAGATCTGGAGGTTTTTATCAAGGAGATAGAATGTGAGCGGACGGAAGGGATTTTTTTTGGCACGGTGATCCATTTAAGAGGCACCGTGGGTGATTTCCAAAGCTGCGCTAGCCCGCCCCTTGTGGATAAAAAAAAAAAAAATAAATAAAAAATAGCCTCACGGAGATTCCCGGTTATGGCACTCGACGTGTGTCTTTGCAAAACCGGGAATCTCCGGTTTTGGCACCCAACGAGGTAAAAATGGGGGGGGGGGCTCACAAAAGCCTGAGTAGACGATAAAATGACCAAAACATGTTTGAAATTTAAATATCCCTTTAAGTTTAGTGTGGGTCAGTCCACAAACCTCCATAGAGCAGTGCCTCTCCATCTTTTTCGTGTCATAGATTGGTGAAACAATAGGGAGCCGGCGTTTGATTCCAGCGCTAGGTTTGGATCCGCCCCTCTATACCTTGAAAAGCCTATGGTTCCTCCAGCCTACACAACAGTGACTCAGCGGTGCCGGAATAAATAGCAGCCCTGGAGGAAAGGTTTGAGTCATTATACACTAGAACAGTCGCTCACCTCACCACGCTTGAAACTGAATGTAATGTCGTCACACTACAAAGGACCACACCTTTCTATGTTTTTACTTTTCTTTTTTGATCTGTTTAGAATGTAAAGCCTAAGTAAATGCTTTCGTCACACAACAGTCAGAGTTTTTTTTTCTGTTTGCTGTGTCATGGTCAGCAGTTCCGGAATAAATAGCTGCCCTGGAGGAATTGGTTTTGAGTCACTATTCATTAAGCCCTCTCCAGACCAATCTGAGTCGGCCCGATTTTGGGCCGAATTGGCTTCGGGAAGCGTCGGCCAGTCGGTTAGGGGTCCGTCGGGGGGTCCGTCGGGACCTTTTCGGCCGACCCAGAGCCGACCGAACATGTTCAGCTTTTTAGCCGACTGGTAGCGCAGTGGCAGTGACAACAGAGGGCTGTCGGTGTTGCCAGATTATGTGAGAGAAACAAGCGACCATGTCTATGAAAACCTACATTCACTGTTTCTTGTTGTTGCTCCCAGAGAGAGAGAGATTGATTGATTTGCCCTACTTTTGCGCTGTGGTGATTGGGAGCAGGTGTGTAAATTTGTCCAGTGACGGAGTCACATGCATCCGTGTTTATGTATAAATATGTAATGCGCAAGTATGTAAACATGTCCTTCTGAGTGGGAGTTCAAGCATTGCATGAATAGGCTCGTAAAGCAGGGAGATAGTGACAGAGGGAGAGTGACAGAGGGAGAGAGAGAGAGAGAGAGAGAGAGAGAGAGAGAGAGAGAGAGAGAGAGAGAGAGAGGTAAAAAGCGGCAGAGAGAGGGAGAGAAAAAAGGGAGAGTGAAAGATTGAGAGAGAGAGAGAGAGAGAGGTAAAAAGCGGCAGAGAGAGGGAGAGAAAAAAGGGAGAGTGAAAGATTGAGAGAGAAAGAGCGAGCGAGAGATTGAGGAGACGGAAAGAGGGAGAGAGAACGAGCAATTAAGTGAATTGCTTTCACCTGCTGCTGCTGCTGTGCGGAGTGTGCTACAGGGCATATCTCCGCCAAGCCAGGGTGACCTACCCAGGCTCATGAAATTCATATTCAGGCATAGTAGCCAATTAGAATGAAATCTTCAAAAACGGACTCATATACTGATACAGAACCATATATTGGCTATATATTATGGCTGTCGGGTGGAAATCTTGTATGTTCCTTTTTTATTATTATTTAAAAACAATTTAAAATCGTGAAAATAGCCAATCTACAAGCAGTAATTATTAATAATTAAGAAATACTATATTTTAAAGAGTGAAAAATCAACTAAAGTCATTATTAGTGCAAGTTCATTCACATTTCATTTGAATGAAAATAACTTGTGGGTAAAATACATTCTGTGAATCTAATGTGATTAATGTGACCCCTACTTCAGTCAGTGAAGTCCAGGGCTGAATGTGACATATTGAGACCTATATAACTAAATATTGGTCATTTGCCAACACATTATTTTGTGAAATAAATGGGTAATATTTCACAGATAGTTATACTATTCTTATAATATATTAAAATACAATCATCCTTAACCTTCAAGTTAAATGCATTATTTCCGTGGACTTAAAAATCATTTTTGGACTTAAAAATCGTTATTATTTTTTGGATGGCCTTCCTGCCCTGGCAGGAAGGCCGGGCAGGGCCTTTGTGCCCTCCAAAAAATTACAACACCAAAGGCCAAGTGGCCTTGCCCCTAAAATGACGAAATTCCAGGCTTGAATGCAATAGATGTACTCTGAGTCTGTTACAAGTAAAAGTCCGGAATTCAACATTTACTTGAGTAAAAGTACTAAAGTATTGGTATAAAAATGTACTTAAAGTACCAAAAGTAAAAGTACAAAAATGTTTGAAAATAGCAGATCTACAAGCTCAGAACGCGTGCATCGCAACACGTTGTGAGCTTGTAGATCTGCTATTTTCAAATAGCTTATAGGTACAAAATAGGGCTAAAGTGGTTAATGTATGTTTCATAATGATTTATATCTGCAAAGTAACTAGTAACTAAACATTTCAAATAATTGTTGTGGAGTACAAGTATAGACAATTGGAAATACTCCAGTAAAGTAAAAGTACCTCAAAATTGTACTTAAGTACAGTACTTGAGTAAATGTACTAGTTACTTTACACCACTGCACGTCAGTGAAGAAAAAACGCTGGGAACATCCCTAAGTGGCTTTGCAGGGAAACAAGCCCAAAGTCGCTTATAATAAGCAGACCTGGCAACGCTGGCACGCTAAAAGTCAAATTAGCACATGAATGGCCAGTCGGCTGACAGACTTAAATGGTAACTTTTGCCAACCGAATACCAGTCTGTTGCAGTCTGGAGTAGTCTGCAATAGTCTGGACGAGTCTGTTTGGTGCGGAGTTGCCTTTAGAACAGCCTCATACTCACCCTGCACTTCAAACTGAATGACATGTAATGAAGTCACTGTGACCAGCAACGTCCACTTATTAAGCCCTATGCCGTAAGTACGACAAATATATGAAAATAACAGATCTACAAGCTCATGACGTCAGGGTTGATGTGAGTTAATACTGTAAATACTATTACATTATTATTTTCCTCCAGTTAATGTGGCCCGCCCCATGGAAACACCGGCATGTGGTGGTCAACGGCAAGGAGCGGCCCTGGTGAGGTCATTATCATGTAATTACATGATTCAGCAAATATGTGTGTGTGTGTGTGTGTGTGTGTGTGTGTGTGTGTGTGTGTGTGTGTGTGTGTGTGTGTGTGTGTGTGTGTGTGTGTGTGTGTTTGTTTGTTTGTTTTTGTTTGCGTTTGTTTGTTTTATTTTCATTGGTGGAAACAGTACTCAAATGTTTTACTTAAAGGGATATTTCACTTTCAAAAGAACTTTTGGTAATTTTATCGTCTACTCAGGCTTTTGTGAGCCCCCCAGACCGTTTTTAAGTTGCTTGATTTAGTATTTAGATATTTGATAATCATTTTATCAGACACGCCCCCTTCCTATACAAACCCATTATAACTTCAAACTCCATTTTTAACCTGTTAGATTCATCAAAAACACCCGTCCTTGGTTCTGCTGACTCACCCTGCCCTCCTGATACGTGAGGGGGCCGTGTTTTTTCGATTACCTTTTTCATTTATTTTATTTAATTTTTTTAATTTTTTTTTTTTTTTTCATTTTCCAAAAAAAATATTAAAAATAAATGAAAAAAGTTATCGAAAAAACACGGCCCCCTCGCGTATTAGGAGGGCAGGGTGAGTCACCAGAACCAAGGACGGATGTTTTTGACGAATCTAACATGTTAAAAATGGAGTTTGAAGTTATAATGGGTTTGTATAGGAAGGGGGCGTGTCTGATAAAATGGATATCAAATATCTAAATATTGAATGAAGCAACTTAAAAACGGTCTGGGGGCTCACTAAAGCCTGAATAGACGCTAAAATGACCAAAAGTTTTTTTGAAAGTGAAATACCCCTTTAAGTATAAGTATCAATACTGCAATGTAGAAATACTCTGTTACAAGTAAAAGTCCGGAATTCAAAATGTACTTGAAGTACCAAAAGTAAAAGTACTCATTATGCAGAATGTCCCATTACAAGTTTTCAAACGTATGAAAATCTTTTGAAAAAAGCAGATCTACAAGCTCGCTTGTAGATCTGCTATTTTCAAATGGCCGAAATGTATAAAGGGCTGAAGTGGTTAATGTATGTTTTGTAATAATAATCAAAATCTACAAAGTAACTAGTAACTCAAGTTTTCAAATAATTGTAGTGGAGTAAAAATATAATGGAGTAGTGGAGTATAATATTTGCCTCTGAGATGTAAAGTAGAAGTAAAAGTATTGGAAATTGAAATATACAAGTAAAGTACAAATACCTCAAAATTCTACTTAAGTACAGTACTTGAATACATTTACACCACTGTTTATTTTTCCTTTTGACAAACACAATAAAACAGCACAACCACTGTCCAAAAGACAATAATTACATGTACAAATCTGTCAATATCCTCACAATCATCCAAGGAATTAAAAACACAAAAGAAAGAGATAAAGCACCATAACTTAGACAAACATGACAAAACTCTCCCTGGAACAATATATTTTGAGACGGGGGTCCTTGGACAAATACGTATAATTATAGGGCTCCTTTACATTAAAACGTTTTGTTCCAGGGATCCCCGGGAGCAAAGATTTAAGTTAAAAATGTAGTTTCAAAAAATATATATTTATTCAAAGATTTGCACAAAAAAAATCTCGCTTTTTTTTGAATAGTCAAAGTATTAAATAATGTTTATAGCCTTATAGGCTAAAAAAATCTAAAATGGCAAAGATGCGTTCCCGGTTAAACATCATACTCAATGCTCAAGCCTCTATATTCTGCAATACATCAAACACACCCACTCACTCAGAGCTTGCCTCATCAGCCAATAAAACCACCCACATTATTTTGCTCAACGAATTCCAAGAACGGTCCCCAGACCTCTCTAAAAGTATCATATGTACCCCAGACCTCTCTAAAAGTATCATATGTACTGTACCCCAGACCTCTCTAAAAGTATCATATGTACCCCAGACCCTATGTGATCCTTTCCACCGTTAAACAATACTGCATTATAGCCAATACTTGGCCTGTTCATATTCTTTTTCCAGTTAAGGGCTATCAAACGTTTTGCCTGTAGTAGACACATGTCTAATAAGTGGTTTAACGTTATTGTTTATATGAGGAATTAATGGGTATAACCCCAACATGAATATTTTAGGATGGAGAGTTATAAATGTACTGATACCATTTGGGAAGTCATGAGAGATACAGGACCTCCTTCCAAAAATCTTAAGATTTTCCACAGTCCCACGGGCAATGAAATAGGATGGTTTTGTTCCTTAATGTATTTTTCATGTCTGGAGTATGTATTACTGTGATGTCTTTATTTTTAACTGGATCGCTATATTTCCTTTCTGCAAAACCAAAAAAATAAATAAAGAACGCTTGAACCCTGGAATTATCCAATTCAATCCACTTTATTTATACATACATTTTACAACTTTTTCAAGGTTTCCAAAGTGCTGTACAAAAAAAAATCCAAAACCAAATACACTGGGTTGAGCTAAAAAACACAAGAAACAACAGCAAAAACATACAGCAAAAAATAAACAACAAAAGGAGACACGTCAGTGAAAAATACCAGACGCAGCAGTGTCAGCAGACAGGAAACAAAACATAGACCACAGGAACTCTCAGACGGGATCGAAAGCCAAGGTGTAAAAGTCTGGATGGTGGCCGGGGGCCAGTTTGATATGGGAGGGGAGCGCATTCCATAATGGGGCTGAGACTGTAAAGGCTCGGTCACCTCTGGTCTTTAAACTTGACTCAGGGACCTCAAGTTTCACCTGGCCCGCAGACCGCATGACCTTGGGGGAGTGGTGGAAAAAATACTGAAATGTTTTACTTAAGTAAAAGTATCAATACCACAATGTAGAAGTACTCTGTTACAAGTAAAAGGCTTGTGTTCAAAATGTTACTTGAGTAAAAGTACATAAGTATTGGCATCAAAATATACTTAAAGTACCAAAAGTAAAAGTACTAAAATGTTTGAAAATAAACAAACAATCGCGACACGTTGTGAGCTTGTAGATCGGCTATTTTCAAATAGCCTATGTATAAATGGGGCTAAAGTGGTTAATGTATGTTTTATAATATAATAATTTATATCTGCAAAGTAACTAGTAACTAAAGATTTCAAATAATTGTAGTGGAGTAACAGTACAATATTTGCCTCTGAGATGTAGTGGAGTAGAATTAAAAGTATTAACAATTGGAAATACACCGGTAAAGTGAAAGTACCTCAACATTGTAGGCTACTTAAGTACAGTACTTGAGTAAATGTACTTAGCTACTTTACACCACTGCCTTGGGGGAGTATAAACCTCTAGAAGTTCAGGGAGATAGTACCGTACTACTGATACTGTACTACTGATGCTGTACTACTGTAACTCCCTCCTTGCTGGTGCCCCGGCGTCTGCCGTCAGACCTCTGGAGCTTGTTCAGAAAGCTGCGGCTCGTCTGGTGTTCAACCGCCCCAAGTTCTCCCACACAACCATCCTTCTCCGTTCTCTACACTGGCTCCCCGTAGCGGCTCGCATCCAGTTCAAAACCCTGGTGCTAGCCTATAGGGCAGTGAAAGGAACAGCTCCTTCTTACCTCCAGGCTATGGTCGATGCTCACACCCCTGCCCGACCACTTCGGTCTGCCGCCTCTGGGCGACTGGTTGCCCCGTCGCTCAGTGGTCCATCTGGTCGATCTACACGGTCACGACTTTTCTCTTTTCTGGCCCCACAGTGGTGGAATGAACTCCCCACTGATGTCAGGACAGCAGAGTCACTGCCCATCTTTCGCCGCAGGCTGAAAACCCACCTCTTCAGGAAACACTACCCTTCCTCTTCGCCTGGCCTACTTGTTGTCAATTATTTGTACGAGCTCTTGTTTTATTGGATCTTGTTTATTTGATACTTTTATTTGTTTTAGCTCTTGTTCATTTGATTTTCCTATTTGTTTCCTATATATAAGAAAATAGGTAACTGATATATTGCACTTTTTACCTTAGCGCTAGGTATACTCTTGTTGTTTTAGAAGAGAATGCACTTAAGACTTCTGGTGATTAGTAGTTTCGTTCCCTACCTATGTTGAATGCACTTATTGTAAAAGCGTCTGCTAAATGACCGTAATGTAATGTGAGGTGTATTGAGGTGCCAGGCCATTTAGTGATTCAAAAACAAACAATAAAATCTTAAAATCAAAAAGTTTACATCAAGTCCAAATGTTCCAGACGACTAGCAGACAGTGACACCCTGGATAATCCATGATCAGTCATGTCATTGTAAAATGGATAATCCATGATCACACCTTCCAGTCATGTCATTGTAAAATGGATAATCCATGATCACACCTTCCAGTCATTTCATTCTGAAATGTTGCTCAGACGTTCCACAGTGTGAGCTCAGTGTTCCAGTGATGTGGTGGCCGTCGGTACCAACTACTAAAAATACTTCTATGTGTAAGAATTCAGGGAGGTGGTCCTCAAATGTTACGTCATGTTTTCTTGAAACTTTGAATGAGAGAGAGTGGATGAACGGTCCCAGGTATTTCAGCCGAATGAAGCAAATGCTAAACTATATTGAAGAGGTTTGCTTGTCTTGTGTTTCTGAATCCATCAAGACCGGGAACACATCAGTGTCATTTTTATGATTTCTTTGGCTATTAAAAAATAGCAGATCCTCAAGCTCATAGTGAGTGCCGCGCTATGAGCTTGTAGATCTGCTATTTTTGAAAAATTGTTAAAATATGTGCAAACCTTTGAATACATATTTTCTAAAGCGAACATACGAACAACTAAAATCGTTGGTTCTGGGGGGAGGGGTGGCGGGGATCGTTGGAACAAAATATTCTGAGACGGGGAGATTTAAATACATTTTGGGGGTTCTTGACATGAAAAGGTTTGAGAACCACTGATATTATAGCAACATACAGTAAGTTTAAAAAATCTGTTTGGATTTAGAAGACATTTGTAGAATCCCCCAGAAGCAGAGACTTGAGTTACAAATGTTAGCTTTAAAAATATTTACTGTATTGTACTGTATGTACGTACATATATGTATGAATGGATGTACTGTATGTCATTCAGTATGCAAACTCCCGGGCTGAAACACACACAACCAGAACCCCAACATGAAAGAGGATAAGCTCAACTATGCACACCTGTAGGTGGTTTGTTCTTTGTTGCTTTTAAAGGACCAGACCTATGTTGCAATCTTGCATGTTTTATGACTCACATTGCCACTGACCGTTTTCCACAAAGCATGACACGGTTTGTTTGGTCTTTGAGGAAGTCGTTTGTATAAATCTACTTGCAGATATACTTGAAACTAAGTTGAGATGAGGCAACGCATCCCACTGAATATCACTGTGCCATCATTTTATGTCAAAGCTCCCTTATCGTTGTATTTTAATGCATTTTAAACGTGCAGATCGATTTGACGAGTCCAGCTGAAAGTAGTCCTTGGATAAAAGATGCAATTCAAATTTCCATTTTAACTTTCCTTTTAAAGACAGTTATTCAGGTAAAGTTCAGTAAAGTTTTAGTTACTGGAGAAAATGTGAAATAAAAAAAAATAAAGCTGTTAGCGGACAATTGGTATATATGTGTAGATATGGCACGTGTACCAAGCAGTGATTAGACATTAACATGTATTGGTGGTGGTTTTATGAGCCTTTAATAGTGAAGTGAACACACCATTATCTATTGTTTCATTAGATTGATATCAATACCCAACATGCCCTCGTATATTTACATTATATAACTACCGCCCCCCCCCCCCCTCCCCCTCCTCACCCCCAACCCTTTCCAATGAATCAATCAACGCACCATGACACATTGTGACTTTATAAATTAATACTATTTTCTCAATGGGCCCAAGAGGTTAACATCCATCTTTAGAGGTTAACATCCATCTATAGAGGTTAACATCCATCTATAGAGGTTAACATCCATCTATAGAGGTTAACATCCATCTATAGAGGTTAACATCCATCTATAGAGGTTAACATCCAGCTGAGAAAGAAAACATAAGACAAATCCCAGCTGTTTTATAAATGAGCGGAGGAGGATAGTTCCTCCACACGTCTGGTCAAGATGGTTTCCGGTGCCGTGGTCTCTGGTGAATCCTTGATGTCAGCCTCAAACCTTCCATCTCCATATTTCATCTTTTTTATGCCCCCGCGCCCCCCACCCCCCCCAATAAAGTGTCGTATTACAGTGTTGCACAAAAGTAGCGAAAAAGGTCAATCTACAAGCTCACAATGCCTCGCAGCAATGCGTTGTGAGCTTGTAGATTGGCTATTTTTCACTATTCTTTCAAGTTTTTTTTTTTCATGATTTAAAAAAAAATAGCAGATCTACAAGCTCATAGAGCGGCACTCTGTGAGCTTGTAGATCTGCTATTTTTGAATAGCCAAAGTACAAAATAATGGCGAAAAAAAGTCAATCTACAATCTCACAACACGTCGCAGCAACGCGTTAGATTGACTATTTTCACTATTCTTTCAGGTTTTCGCATATTTATTTGAAAAAAACCTTAATTCAACCTCTATACTTGCTCAGTGGTTTGGCAACATCCTCACAGCAGAGTCATCACACAGTAGTGTAATTAGGTGAAGGGTTGAGAGAGGATGGGCCAAAACACAGCAGAACACAGTTCCTACTGTCCTGCCCTGGATGATAAACACTGTATTAATAATGTAATACAATCACTGCTACTATTCAGGCTGCCTGGTCATCCACAGCGCTCTGACAAACACCCTCATTAACAACCTCACTGGAGCGTTGAGCTGGAAGAGCTGCAACACGCCAGAGGAATGCGTGATGAGGTCTGGTGTGGTCGCACCATGTGAATGAACCTTCCCCACAAGTTTACTCACACATACTGAACTCTGTGGTGGAAACTAAACAAGTACATTTACTCAAGTACAGTTTTGTATAGGCCTACTTTTACTTACTTGAGATACTTGGGTATTTCCAGAATTTGATACTTTATACTTCTACTCAGAGGCAAAGCATGTACTTTTTAGTCCACCACAGTTATTTGACAGCTTTAGTTAGTTACTTTGCAGATTTAGATTACTAGAGGTTTGTGGCCCTCACATCTAGAGTTGGGGCCACTACGTGGCCCTCACATCTAGAGTTGGGGTCACTACGTGGCCCTCACATCTAGAGTTGGGGTCACTACGTGGCCCTCACATCTAGAGTTGGGGCCACTACGCGCGGCCCTCACGCCTACGTTGCAACGCCGATCCGACCGATATGCCCATATATGGAGATCTGTATCTGTCAGTCCATGTCCCTTTTATGCCTATATATGGAGATCCCTGATGATGTCATCAGTATTATTATGCCCATATATGGGCATGTCCCCTTTTGTGCCCATATATGGAGCTGACTGAATTGTTGGGGCCTGAGGCCATGACGACACATTGAGGTTAGACAACACACTCCATATTTGGGCGTGGCTGCATCGGCAACTCCTTATATGGTTATGACCGTATATGAGCGTGACAACGTGGTCCGCCGGCCGGTCCTCCGATGAGCCAATTTTAATATAGAGGATTAATAGGGATGTTGGGGTTTAAGTGGTTAAACATCAGTGTCTTTGTGTTTGTTTGAGACTCTGATTGATCTGAGTGAGACATTTGAGCTCAGGAGTTTGTACTAGGGCATTCACAACTAATGATTTTTACTAGTCGACTCATTTGACCAAGTAGTAGTCGACTAGTCGACTAGTCGAAATTTACATTAAAAAAATAATAATAATAATAATAATATTTAGGGGGGGCATTGTTTTAATGCCATCCTACTACTATATTACTATTATTATTATCCTCCTGCCCTTATTTTTATGGCGTTTTAAGGGAAGCGCTTCTGGCACAGCAGCACAGCACCACAGCAGCGTCTCCAAGGATCCCCGTTGCCCAATAATAGGCTTTTATTGGGCATACTTTTGACCCCCTTTTGATAAAAAATAAAGTCAGGAGGATAATAATAATAGTAAGATGGGCCATTACTATGGCATTAAAACAAATTACAAAAACTATTCGACTAGTACCAACAGAGTCGACTAGTGGTTATACTAGTCGACTAGTCGGTGAAAGCCCTAGTTTGTACATATTGGTCATTTGTAAGTAAGTAAGTAAGTAAGTAAGTAAGTAAATACATAAATTGTGAAATAAACTTTTTACTTTTTACCTTCACTGATAGTTATACATAACATACATAAGATCATTGTTCTATTGGATGGTCTTCCTGTCCTGCCCTGCCACTGGGCCTCTGTGTCCTCAAAACAATGACAACACCAAAGGACCCTAAAACGATGACATCCCAGGCCTGCCCCTATTAGTTAAAGAATCCCTGAATCAGTCAATTTGGTCCTGGTTGAAAAAGGCTTTGTTATAGTTGATGAGTCATTGCTTTTCCCTCCCCATAGTGTATGATTTATTCATTGAAACATGATGTACTACGTATTATGTAAACTCCAGATATAACCATGTCATTCTACCACATAGGCTATATAGTCACTGTACTTTTTGTAGTGACTAATAGTCACTATCACGATATCACCAAACCTGAAAAAGCTGCTCTCTACATATTTGTTTGTACGCAGCAAAGACTACTTTACACATGTGTGGATTAGATTACCAACATGCATCCCATAACGTCCCTGTTCTGGGCTGAACATTCTGCAGATTACGAAAATAGCTGATTCCTATAATTCCTAAACGTACTGTAACGTATAAAGTGATATACCGAGTGATATACCTAGTTTATACCTAGTACTCTAGGTGTAAAGTGATTTGTATTAAATTCTGTACTCTAGGTATAAAGTGATTAGTATTACATTCTGTACTCTAGGTATAAAGTGATTAGTATTAAATTCTGTACTCTAGGTATAAAGTGATTAGTATTAAATTCATATCCATACTGTGTACACTGCTAGTACACAAAGTGTGTTTAGGTTCCACAACATAAACCCCAGAGTCCCTATTTTAGACGTTTCATAATCATAACAGAACATTCAGGCTATTTCTGGCAAAGACATTTGGAAAGGGGAGGGGGCTCAAGTACAGAGCCCTGGGGGACCCCGCTCAGCGAAGTATAAATGGTTTTAAGTGATTAACTCAACTCATTCAGTAGTCGGACACATTCCTGTGGCTGTTAGTCGACTATGACACATGTGTTTAGTGGAGGAGAGCTCTGTTCTGTACATCGTGGTAATGTTACTGTTAAGTTATAATGCCCAATACCTCTTACCAGCACTGCTCACACTGACATGCACACACACACACACACACACACACACACACACACACACACACACACACACACACACACACACACACACACACACACACACACACACACACACACACACACACACACACACACACACACACACACACACACACACACACACACACACACACACACACACACACACACACACACACACACACACACACACACACACACACACACACACACACACACAGAGGTGGAGCTGTGAGACAGAGGCAGAGAGGAGCAGCTACTCAGGGGGAGGAGCTATAGGGTCTGGAAAGAGGGAGGTGATCATTGGACAGATGGGAAAAACATATAAAACAGGGAGAGAGCATGAGAGAGAGAGAGAGAGAGAGAGAGAGAGAGAGAGAGAGCAAGTGAAATAAAAACAACACCAGATAAAACAAGAGATAAGATTCTGTTTCAAGACTATAAACCTTTATACACAAACAGGTACGTTGATACGTCTTTCTTTAACGTCATGTACATTTTATACGTTCATTTATGGATTTAAGCTTTTGTATTTGAAAAAAAGGACACATTCTATTCATTTGGGTTCTTGTTCTCGTCTTTTCCTGTTAACTAACTTCAGGAATACCTTAGAGCGATGTTTTTCTAAAGTGGGGTCCATGTGTGCAGGGACCCCCTGGATTTCTTTGGGTGGGTTCCAAATGGACCCCTACAGGTCTATAACGCTGAGATTTACGGGGGTCTATGGAGATTAAAATGTTTGATGACTGCCTTAGAGCTATAGGGATGAGCATTACTACTGATGTTACTGTATGTTGTTTTCAAGTCTGGACTTCCCTGCATACTTGTTAGGCAGTATCTTATTTCAGGTACTGGTATGTCTATGAATGGATTCAGTGGAAAGTGCAGACAGACAGAAAGCAGGGGTGGAAAGTAACTAAGTACATTTACTTAAGTACAGTACTTAAGTACAATTTTGAGGTATCTGTACTTTTCTTGAGTATCTCCAATACTTTTGCTTCTACTCCACTACATCTCGGATCCAAATATTGTACTTTTACTCCACTGATTTGAAAACTTTAGTTCTCTTCAGCCCTATATACATTTCGGCCATTTGAAAATAGCAGATCTACAAGCTGTGAGCTTGTAGATCTGCTATGTAGATTTTCATACATTTGAAAACTTGACTGCATTATGAGTAGCCTACTTTTACTTTACTAATTTTGATGCCAATACTTTTGCTCTTTTACTCAAGTACATTTTGAATTCCGGGCTTTTACCTGTAACAAGAGTATTTCTATATTGCAGTAAACATGTGAGTACTTTTTCCACCACTGACAGACAGACAGACAGACAGACAGCCAGACAGACAGACAGACAGCCAGCTAGACAGACAGACAGACAGACAGACAGCCAGACACAGACAGACAGACAGCCAGACAGCCAGACAGACAGACAGACAGACAGACAGACAGACAGACAGACAGACAGACAGACAGACAGACAGACAGACAGACAGCATGTGGCTGTATAAGTGGATACAGCTGACAGGCCTGTGTTCTGGTTCTTGGGTGTGTTAATGGTTCAGACCCCTGTTGCACAACCCAGATTCCTCAGTGGAATGCAGACGTGTGCCAAAGGCCCACAGGAACCATTCACAAACGGTCCGTACTGTGGCAGCTGTGTGTACGCTCCTGAACCAAACCTTTGATTGAACCCAAATGATCAATAAACTGTGTCAAAACAGCCTGCTGCCATTCAGGACGTGTCTCGTATGGCCTATACCTGAATGCTCTGTTTATTTCGGACTCTGTTAAAAGACAAAGAAATACATAAAATAAACATAATACACTTAAAATAAGAAATAAGCGGTGAAAAGCGGTAAAAAGTACTCATTTTTTTTACTTTTAAGTAAAAGTATCAATATCACAATTCAGAAATACTCAATTACAAGTAAAAGTCCGGAAATCAAAATGTACTTGAGTAAAAGTACAAAAGTATTGGCATGAAAATATACTTGAAGTACCGAAAGTAAAAGTACTCATTATGCAGCATGTCCCATTTCAAGTTTTCAAAATGTATACAACTATTTTGAAAATAGCCGATCTAAAAGCTCACAACACGTTGTGATACAACGCATAGTGAGCTTGTAGATCTGCTATTTTCAAATAGCCCTAATATAGAGCTTAAGTGGTTAATGTAGGCTATGTTTTGGAAATATTCCTCTAAAGTAAAAAACACCTCAAAAGTGTACTTAAGTACAGTACTTGAGTAAATGTACTTAGTTACTTTACACCTCTGGAAATAAGAAATATACAAATATGAAAACAAATACATGCTGTACTCTAGGGTGTTCGAAAAGGCCAAAGGATGAAGTTAACAACATATTTAACATAATATCTACCTGTACGAGTACATGAGAGTAACATTCTTCTTCAAAAAACATTAAGAATAAAGAATAGTATAACATAAGAATAATAATAATAGAAGGAATAGTCAGAAAGTATGTATAACACAGCACAAAGTATGTACGTTGTTCAAGCCATTTTGACAAGTGATTGTGACAATTTCTCGACCATTTCGACGCCCAGACATTCTTTTTGTCTTTAATTCAACGGGCAGCTGCGTTGGACTGGGACAAAGCTGTTTAAGATTTGCGTCACGCTTGCTTTAGCCAGATTTGGAACTTTCCACGTGAATAGGCTCGTCCACAAAACCACTCTGCCTCATTCTGCAGTAGCTATGCTAATGACCACGTCCATTAAAGCAGGACAGTGGAAAACAGGCCATCCAGCCCGACAGAGACACATACTAAGTACATTTACTCAATACTGTACTTATTTCCAATTTTCAATACTTTTACTTCTACTCCACTACATCTCAGAAGCAAATATTTCACTTTTACTCCACTACAATTATTTGGAAACTCAGGTTACTAGTTACTTTGCAGATATTTTATATAGAAATGATTACATTATAAAACACACATGAACCACTTTAGGCCTATTTTATACATACAGTAGGCTATTTGAAATCTACAAGCTCACAAAGTGTCGCGATGTGAGCTTGTAGATCTGCTATTTTCAAACATTTTAGTACTTTAACTTTTTGGTACTTTAAGTATATTTTGATGCCAATACATTTGTACTTTTACTCGAGTAAGATTTTGAACAAATTAAGGCCTTTTACTTGTGACAGAATATTTCTACATGGTGGTATTGCTACTTTTACTCAAGTAAAATATCTGCGTACTTCTTCCACTACTGGACAATGTGTAAGTAAAGTACAGTAGCCTTGGGAGCCCAGGGTTCCCGGGCCATGTGGTCCAGAGGTCAGGAGGTCAGAAGAACTATCTCCTGTTTCCGTATAGCGTGAGGCATCTGTTTCCTTACAGTGAGGCATCTGTTTCCTATAAGCATGGGGCAGCTTCAAGTACCCACCCTGGATATGATACTACTATGACACATGGACCCCCCCCCCTCACCCTGAGCCAACCCTTGAAGCAGGGAGGCACTGGGTACCGTTTGTATAGTCTTTGGTAATGACCCGGCCGGAGATTTGACCCCCCGACCTCCCATAGTCTCAGAGAGGAGGACACTCTATAACCACGAGGCTAATGAGCTGGTTATGGACTTTATGGACTAAGACCTGAGGCCATTCTTAAAAATCTTAAAAATGTTCTAAATCCTAACAGTTTAAAAAAAAATTCGAAAACGTTTTTTTATTCCAAGATTTTTATATATCTAAAGTGACACAGATGCGTCCCAGGTCTTAATGGGTTAAGCCATACATCTGTCACTTTAGATTGTAACCATTATCTTATACTTTGGCGATTAAACAAATAGCAGATCTACAAGCTCAAAGCGCGGCACCGAGTGCCGCGCTTTGAGCTTGTAGATCTGCGATTTTTTGGGAAAAAACATGAACATTTTGTGCAAATCTTTAAATATATATTTTTTAAAACATTTTTTAACTTAAATCTTTACTTCTGGGGATTCTACAAATGTCTTCTAAATCAGTTTTTTTTCATGTTGCTATAATAATATCTGTGGTTCTCAAACTTTTTCATGTCAAGGACCCCTAAAAAGGTTATGTATTTGGCCGCGGACCCTCATATCAAAATATTTTGATCCAGGTACCCCCCCCAGAAGCAGAGATTTGAGTAAAAAAAAATCACTTTAAAAAAATACATAATATGTATTTTTTTCTGTATTTTGTATTATATGTATTATATTCAAAGATTTGCACACATTTTCAAGATTTAAAAAAAATAGCAGATCTACAAGCTCGTAGCGCAGCACTCGGTGCCAGAACATTCAGCGTTTGGTCACAACGTACGTAGATGATGAGTTACTGTACATTCAAATGCACCCTACAGTATATGTGTCTCTATTTGATCTGCAGATGCAAAGGATGATGATGGCCGCCAGCAGCGACTCTCCTCTCCCCCTGGTGGTGGTGATCCTGACGCTCAGCCTCCTCGGATGCCGCTTGTCCTCCGCCGTGCCATCATCGGGGACCACCAGTCCCACAGGGACCAGTCCCACGCCGCCAACTCTGCGACCGCGTGGATCCCTGGATTCCACAGAGGATTATGACAATTTTTCAGACGAGCCACTCACCACGCGCAAGCCTGTCGGCCCCACGGGCGCGGCCGAAGTCTGCGACTACGACGTCTGTCGTGAAGACCAGATCCCGTGCTCCCAGCTGAAGACCGCCACCGGGTGCTTCTGTCCCGGGGTCTCCTCTTACAACGACCTGCCAGAGGCTCCCGTCCTGAAAACGCTGTCCGACGGCGAGGGGGGGTCGTCGTCGTCGTCGTCGGAGGTGACGGTGGCGTGGTGCGCGCCTTATTCGTCCGTAAACAAGTACATAGTGACGGTGGGCGGAAAGGATCCGCGCGAGTTCGCCAAAGACCGGAGGAGCGGCGCGGTGGGCCAGATAGACCACGTGGCGCAGGTCTGCGTGGTGGCGGTGAACGACGCCGGGGAGAGCCCGGAGTCGTGCGCGATGTACCGGCCCGGGGACGACAGCGCCTCGCTCAAAGCGGGGCTCATAGGAGGCGCGCTGGGCTTCCTGCTGCTCCTGTCCTTGGCCCTCCTGCTCTGGAGGCACCGGGTGAGGAGGAAGGCCGAGGCCAGGATATGCACTCGGAGCGCGGCCGACATAGAACGGACAGAGTGACTGAGGGGAGAGGAACGTTGTTGTACGCTGATGACATGATGTTTGACATGACACACGGGTGGTACTTTTTATTTATATGACGAGACAATGTGTATCTTCCTTGAGAGAGAGAAAGAGAGAGAGAGAGAGAGAACTCCACCCAACGCTCCACCCAAAGCTCCAAGTCGACTTCGTGAAACGCGGGTGGAAGACTTTGTTCCGGGCTTACACACTTTGTGTTTTGATTTTGAGACATTACAACTCTTTCTCTCGATACCGATGTCTACGTGTTTTAGATAAGTGGTTCTCAACATGAGGTCCAGGGAACTCCCTGGGGTCCCTGAGGGGGTTCCAGGGGGTTCCCACCTTATTGATTAACGGTTAGGAGAACCAAATGGACCCTTATGGGTCTGTAACTTATCCCTTATGCCTGATCTTATTAGGCATTTTTCATTCTTTTGAAAAAAAAATCAATAGTGAAAATCAATAGTGAAAATAGCCAAGGTACATGGCTCACAGCACATCCATGTAGATAGAGCTATTTTCACTATTGTGATAGTTTTTCAAAATGATTTAAAAAAAAAAAGGCCTAATAATAAGGCAAAGTTAGTTGGGCCCGTTGCCCTGTGAGTGTACAAAACGGGTCCATTTGGTTCCATTTGCACACTATCATTGTACAATTAACACAGAGGATTTTACAGGGTAGATTTGGGTCCCAGGAGATACAAATCATATTGAATGTGGGTCCATAGCCTAATGCATATACAACTGGGGGCCCTTGAAATGAAAAAGGTTTATGAGTCACTGTTTTAACCTGTACAGCTGAGACTTAAAGAGGAACTCGTTTGAGATTTGAGAAGCACATTTTTTGAACACATGTGGCACACTGCCTTCATCAAGGCAAGGCAAGGCAAGGCCTTGTACAGAACATTTCAACAACGAGGCAATTCAAAGTGCTTTACATAAAACGTTCAGCAGTGAGACATTAAGACGCATAGCATTAAGAGAGTGCAAAAGACACACACTAAATAAAAGGACATTTGAATACAATAAAAAGAGAACACCTATCGCCCTAGTATAGTCAGGAAACCACTATCTGTTCAGGAAACACCTATTTCACCATAGCAGTTGTTCTCAAAGCGTTCCGGGTTCCAAATGGACCTTTACAGGTCTGTAACTGTGAGAGCGTACAATTTGTGCGAGAGTTATGGGGGTCCTTGAAATTAAAACGTGTGAGAAGTTGTGAGAACCACTGGTCTATGTAGACATTAAACATCTGTCTCCCAAATATTAAACACCAAGACACAGAGCAAATTAACACAAGATGAAAAGGGCATTTCATTCATCAGGGTGACTAAGGCTATGTTCCGCAACGGGTATGTGTGTTTATTATTATTATTTACAATACATTTTCCTAATAAAGACATTTTGGGTGCGTTTGGAAATTGCGCACCGGAGCGCACTCGCCTATTAGTTTGTATTGGCCAGTGCGCTCGGTGCTGTATTTCCGAACGGACCCCTTTAATGAGCGCTTAGTCGCTATTGTTTGTGAATCAAACTGTATCATCCTTATACCATAGAGCAGCTTTGTTTGAATTGTATTCATCATTCCAAAAAAAGACGCGTTTCTCTCTGTGATTTTGATCTAAATCATGTTGCTGGATGACATGCTTTGCTGTAATGAATCATCTGTCAGTTAGAACTATTTGTAGTTTGTTTACACGTTCAATAAATCTTTATTATTTTTTCTTCATCTTTATCATAAAAAAAGTTGTGTTTACATCCAAATGGGCAACCCTGCCTCGTCCCGATTACCAATGCTGTTTTCAAAGTCAGTATTGAGGGAACATGGGGATATAATTATGACTGGGCGTTTCATGTGGATTATCAACAGAAATGCACACATTTTTATTTAAAATGGTTCTTGAGTCCTGACTCAGTAATATAAAAAAGTTTTTTGGTCATTATTTAATTTTTAGACATTTTGACAGCAACTGTTGGCATTTGTGTGATTAGAGGGCGAGGCCGGTGGAATTAAAGACATTATTTATCCGTATTATTATCAGTGGTCAATTCCAAAAGTACCTGAAGCTTCAACAACTACAGAGGAGGATCAGCTCATGAAGAACGGCACACACACTCTGTCAAGAGGCACATGTTTGAGACATGTTAAGCTCTGGATGTTGTGAAGAACCTGTGAAGTTCTGGATGAGTTGGTCAGGAAGAGCTTCCAGAGCTTGAATGAATATCACTGAAGTGTTGTTGCGACGGCGTATCTCTGTGACAGAGTCGTTTTCCACACTGACACTGAGGAACTGTACTGACCTGAAGAGGGATTACAGGGCAAGGTTGGAGCTGTGGTGGGAAAAGTACTCAAATGTTTTACTTAAGTAAAAGTATCAATACTGCAATGTAGAAGTAGTGAAAGTCCAGAATGCAAAATTCACTTGAGTAAAAGTACAAAAGTATTGGTATCAAAATGTACTTAAAGTACCAAAAGTAAAAGTAGGCTACTAAAATATTTGAAAATAGCAGACCTACAAGCTCACAACGCGCCACTACGCGTGAGCTTGTAGATCGGCTATTTTCAAATGGCCTAGGTATAAAATAGGGCTGAAGTGGTTAATGTGTATGTTTTATAATGTATATCTGCATAGTAACTAGTAACTAAAGTTTTCAAATAATTGTAGTGGAGTAAAAGTACAATATTTGCCTCTGAAATGTAATGGAGTAGAGGTAAAAGTACTGACATTTTTAAATAGTAAAAGTACCTCAAAATTTGACTTACAGTACTTGAGTAAATATACTTAGTTACTTTACACCACTGGGTTGGAGCTAGAAAATGACATTTCCTAGCTCATCTTAGCCCATACATCCCCACCCAGTAGTCTCCAGGTTGATTCATAATGATTCATAATGAACGGCACTATGGGTGTCACATGGGCGGACCACATCAGAGACGTAGACCTCTACAGGGACTGCAGGAGTCACAGACGAGGTCAGAGAGAGAGAGAGAGAAGGATGAGGCTGTCTGGGCAACAAGCTGACACATTCATTTTTGGGCGGTGAAACCGCCCCTATATGTGAGGTTTGGATATTTGCACACCAAATCCTGCGCTGTGATTGGCCACAAATGTACCCCCCTAACCCTGCACCGTGATTGGCCAATCACAGTCTATTCAGGACTGTGATTGGCTAGGGAAACATGACACATGTGCATAGCCCTATATAAGAAACCATAACTTTAAAAAAAACCATAAATGTGTTTTTTTTTTAGTTATGGTTTCTTCCATCACTTCTTCCATCACTTCTTCCATCACTGTGATGACCACTGTGACCACACCACCCACTTCACACTGGGTGTGATATTTTTTTTTCATTCAACCTTTATTTATTTTCTCGGGGATACATTGAGGGCAGAGCCCTCATTTTCAATGATGCCGAGATTACAAAAGCATAGTACAACAGTGTAAATAATAATGATGAATAAAAACTACAGGATAAACAAGTTATGTATGTGAAAACAGCAACAACAGAATAAAACAGTAATAAAGACAGCTTAGAGCTCAATTAAAACAGTGACAATCTAAAACAACAAGATTAGCTAGCAAGTTTTTAAATTGACCCAGTGAGACCATGGAATCCATTTTTAAAGTGCGTTGTAATTCGTTCCAAGTGAAGGGAGAGCTAAACCTGAGAGCTGTTTTGCCTAGCTCGGTGTTGGCCTTGGGGACCAGCAATGGGATGTATTGAGAGCATGTTTGATGGGTGGAAGTATTTGGTTTTAACAGTGATGAGATATATGTTGGTGATTTATTTAAAAAGAAAAAAACACAGTGGGAGCCGACCCAGGACACAGCCAGGAAAGGAAAAGAGCCGCCTATACGTTACATAGACACACTGCGGCGTGACAGTGTAGAGCTCCAAACCCTGAGGCTAGACAGGGGGGTGTGGAGGGCAGGAGCCACAAGTCTGTGTCGGCTAGTCTGTACTCTCACATCACATCCATTCATAACCTTCATTCATATAAGCTTCATTAGTCATTGATTCATAAGCTTCATTAGTCATTGATTCATGAGCTTCATTAGTCATTGATTCATAAGCTTCATTAGTCATTGATTCATAAGCTTCATTAGTCATTGATTCATAAGCTTCATTAGTCATTGATTCATAAGCTTCATTAGTCATTGATTCATAAGCTTCATTAGTCATTGATTCATGAGCTTCATTAGTCATTGATTCATAAGCTTCATTAGTCATTGATTCATAAGCTTCATTAGTCATTGATTCATGAGCTTCATTAGTCATTGATTCATAAGCTTCATTAGTCATTGATTCATAAGCTTCATTAGTCATTGATTCATAAGCTTCATTAGTCATTGATTCATGAGCTTCATTAGTCATTGATTCATAAGCTTCATTAGTCATTGATTCATAAGCTTCATTAGTCATTGATTCATGAGCTTCATTAGTCATTGATTCATAAGCTTCATTAGTCATTGATTCATGAGCTTCATTAGTCATTGATTCATGAGCTTCATTAGTCATTGATTCATGAGCTTCATTAGTCATTGATTCATGAGCTTCATTAGTCATTGATTCATGAGCTTCATTAGTCATTGATTCATAAGCTTCATTAGTCATTGATTCATGAGCTTCATTAGTGATTGATTCATGAGCTTCATTAGTCATTGATTCATGAGCTTCATTAGTCATTGATTCATGAGCTTCATTAGTCATTGATTCATAAGCTTCATTAGTCATTGAAGACCCCCTGTTGAAGACCCCTGCCCTAGTGAGTCTTTACGTGAGTTGTCGTGGTTATTAGACGTACATTGCTCATCATAGGGCTTAGTCATTTATGTCAACTAGAAAAAAGAAGCCGGCCTTATGGAGCGGTTTGTCCTCTTCCTTCCAACCTGACATTTGTGCCAAGTTTGGAGGCAATGGGACAGCTGGGCTGCTGTGGGAACCCGCGCACGCGCACACGCACACGCACACGCACACGCACATGCACACGCACACGCACACGCACACGCACAAACACAAACAGGGCTCGCATGGTGGCGTGTTGTGAGCTTGTTGATCTGCTATTTTAAAGGGATAGGATACTCTTTGTGTCAAAGGAGACTCTTTGTGTCTCCTACCGGAACCGCTGGTCATCAAATTATTGGCTTAGGAATGCGACAAAAACGAAAAAAATATCCTTCTAAAAAATATTAGAACTTCAAGTCTCCACGAGGTGACTAATCCATAGAAAAAAAGTAATTTTGGGTGTGAACTATCCCTTTAAAAGAAAATGTTCAACCTTGAAAAGATATGGAACATTTTGAATAAGTCTTTGTGTTTTTTAACACAAATCGTCTCCCTTATGGGGGTCCTTGGCACAACATATTTTCAGATGGGGGTCTGCGACCAAATAATTTACATAACAGTTTGGGGGTCCCTGACACCAGTGGTGGAAAGTAATTAAGTACATTTAGTCAAGTACTGTACGTAAGTACAATTTTGAGGTAATACAAATTTTGAGGTAATTTTACTTTACTTGAGTATGTTCAATTTTCAGTACTTTTACTTCTACTCCACTACATTTGAGAGGCAAATATTATACTTTTACTCCACTACAATTATTTGACAAATTTAGTCTATTACTTTGAAGATTTTACAAAACATACATTAACCACTTCAGCCCTATTTAAACTTTGGCTATTTGAAAATAGCCGATCTACAAGCTCACAACATGTCACGATTTTAATACATTTGATACATTTCGATGACTTTTACCCAAGTAAATTTTGATTACAGGACTTTTACTTGTAACAGAGTATTTCTACATTCTGCAGTATTGATACTTTTACTTCAGTTAAGTACTTTTTTTCCACCACCGACGTATGTTGGATAAAGAGCATGAATGTTCAACCATAACAAAAACACATCCTCAATCATAAAAGTAAACACTGAGCTCTGTAACATGCTGACAGCTGCTCTTAATCACCGTTGCAAATGCTAGAATATGTGCCAGTATCGAGAATAATCACACAAGCGCTTATTTCTTTCAGCCTTCATAGAGTGGTCTTTTCTTTTGGTTATACGTTTTTTTCTGTGTTGAAACATTACTACGGCAATTTAAGCAATCAGTGATTATAATTACAACTATTTTATTTTTATTTTTATCACACGATTTTGTAACCCATTTTTTCACCCAGAATCAGAATCAGAATCAGAATCAGAATCAGTTTTATTGTCACATCACAGGTTTACAAGGTAAAAAAGTGGGTGAAATTCTTTTTTGTACATCGTTCCCATCGCAACGTTAGTTTCCATAGAAAGAAGAGGGGGGGGGGGGAGAAGAGGGTGGGGGGCAAGTGGGAAGGAGATCAAAACAAGAGAGCAACAGAAGGCCAGACAAGTTATCTACATATTTACAAATTACCTGAGATAATAATAAAATAAAAAATAAAAAACTAAACTAAGGTGCCTGAGCATAGCAGCAATGTATTGTATACTGTGCATGTTATACTTATACTGTGCATGATAGACAATGGACGTTAAGGTGCTTAGAGGAAAAGGAGCACAATAAAAAAGTCAGTGCGTTATACAAGGGATTAAGGTGCAAAAGGTCAGTGCGTGTCCACCTAGAGTGGACTGACCCTAGTATAATCCGCAAGTAGCTCCATGAGGGAGTGCAACAAAAAGTCATTTGTACCTGGTGTAGTCCACAGGTGTGTCCGAGGGGGGGCTAAAGTCCAAGTCATTGTCCCTGGTATAATCCACAGGTGTGTTCAGGAAGAGCCAGAAAAAGTCTGCGCCGCCTGTTGTCAGGCTGCTGAACAAGGCCTATGCCTCATTCAGGCTTATGCCCCATTCAGCATTCTGACAGCAGCCGGATTGAAACTACACCAGAACCTGGTGGTGGAACTCTTGATACTGCGGTAGAGCCCCTTGCCCGGTCGCGGTCGTTGTAGGGGGTTGAACAGTCTGTGACTTGGGTGGTGCTTGTCCTTGATGATGCGCTTGGCTTTGACCACGCACCGCTTTTTGTACAGTTCCTGGAGCGCTGGGAGCTCGATTCCCATTATCCGCTCTGCCGATCGCACTACTCGTTGTAGGCTGATCTTTTCTCGGGCAGTGCAGTTCCCGTACCAGGCCGTGACACAGCCTGTTAGGATGCCTTCAACAGAACTGTTGTAGTACAGCCTGAGGATGCGACGTCCTACTCCGTAGGACTCAGTACTCAGTGCCAATTGTCTAGGTAATCCTGGGCGCTACAATCCCTCTGCCAGCCTAGGGAGAGCCTAGAGCCGAGCTCATGCCTGCTTCATTACATGAGAGCTAGCAAGCCGCTTCTTGTCACCTGACAGGGGGGAGTTTCCCCGGTAGGACGTAGCGCGTGGAAGGAACACGTTATTCCAACCAGTTCCTTTCCCCTCCATCAGGCGCCCCGACTGCCCAGGGGGAGGCAGTATAGAGACCAGGATTACTGCATGTTTTTGTGAGGGTACTACCCTAGGAGACACGGGGAGAACATGCACACAGAAAGGCCCTTTTGTATAATTAGAACTTGAACACAAGGAATTCTGCCTGACAACAGAGGTATGAAATAACATGATTGTGTGGTTGTTACACCATTTCAGTTTCAGACGCAAAATGTCTTATTTCTTTTTTTGTAAAAATAGTGCAAATGCCTTTTCAAATGACATGAAACCAACAAGACTACACCATGTAAATGTTAACAGACCTGATACATACATTTGTATGCAACCCGGTGGATATTTATGTTGTGGGTACTTTGTTAAATATGGTCGTAAAAGTGACCACAAATTGGACACTTCCAGAGATGCAGATTTGGGGTTCTTTATTTGACCCAAAACTCTTCCACCAACAGTTCTGTACAGCAAATAAGTGAAAGCCTTAGTGTCATACATAACAACAATCAAAACACGACTTTACAACATATAAAAAATGAGCATGACAGCACACTAAACTAAAGAAAACAACCTAGGAACTTAAGCAACTTAAACAGGCGACCGCGACACCCTTAAACAAGGGCCCTGGCAGCTCTCAGTTTACTGCTCCAAGTCTAACTGAACGCCCTATACATGTAGCAAGCCTGCCTTTTAACCAGGTGGGACAAACCAAGCACCATGAAAGTCATTTGTATCCATTATCCCAAACAAGCAGGGTTGGGAGGGTTACTTTTAAAAAGGAATCCCCTACAGTTACAAGTTACTTGCTAAAAAATGTAGTCAGTAACGTAATCCCGATTACTCCATTTAAAAAGTAACTACTAGTTACTTTCAGTTACTTTTGGATTACTTTTAAGCAAAATTCTATTTAATTAGATATTACAAGTTTTACCATTGATAGACAAGAATGTTGAGCCTATGAAATTAAGATAAGGACAACAGAAATATGGTTAAGGTCATTTAATTGTTAAGAATTTGACCTCTCTGAACAGTTACATTACTGTAGAGTCATTGTGTCAACTAATAACAGATCATAAGAAAATGCATCTTGACCTACAGTACCATTTTGATTGTTTGACAACCAACAACTAGCTCATTTTAAATAACATAACTGTCCCCATGGGATCTAAACTCCATCCATGTGTGGTCAAAGTGGCAAATAAAATCTCTTTTTGACATTTTGACATTCCTGGCTGACACTCATTTAGATAGACATGGCATGAGTTTAAAAAATTGACTAGACAGTAAAGACTCAAAGAACTCAGCTCTATACAATTATATTTATACCGTAGGCTACTCTTTAAATAGAAATCCTCATTTTATTTGACCTTTACAAAAAATAAATAAAACCTAATAAAATGCATATCCTTTAATAAAAAGACACTAAATGCCTTTAGTTTACAGACTATTTTCCCTAAGGCTATACATAGGCTAGATCAAGTAAATAGAATAGTCCAGGTTAGCATGCCTTTACAGCCTCTGTTCCCTTCCCTAAGGCTATACATATACGCTAGATAAAATAAATAAAATTACAGGCACAGACTATATTCCCTAAGGCTATACATAGACTAGATAAAATAAATAGAATATACCAAGTTACTATCAGAACCTAGTAACAATCAGAACCAAAGAAAGACACTTTAATAGATTATAGTCCCTTTAACCAAACCATCTGATCAGTTTAAGGTTAAGAGCAAAGGCTTTTATGCAGGAACATCACTGCAAAGAGGACGAAAAAGAGAGCCACGAATAACATCTGAAAGAGAGTCAATCAAAAGTAAGCCGTGGGCAGTGCTCAGTGCTGTATTTCCGAACGCACCCTTAGTATCTCCCTGTCTGCAGTGTTGCCTGGTCTGATTATTATAAGCCACATTGGGCAAATTTTTCTGAAGTTGCTTGTAAATAATGGTAGAACGGTTGTGAGCTTGTAGATCGTCTATTTTCAAATAGCCAACATATATAAATATGCACATTGTTTAATGGATGACATATATAGCTTTGAAGTGCTCGTGTGGCCTTTTATAGTCGCTTCTTCTGGGCTTGTTTTCATAGACCTGGTTGCTTATTTCTCTCGCAAAGTCTGGCAACACCGCTCCTGACGCAGCAGCAGCCTCCACTGTGAGGATTTTACACAGAGAGGTGCGCGCTGCGCTCAACTCCAATCCATTGCCTCTGTGCGGAGTGTGCGCTCTTGCAGGTGGTTGTTTGGTGTTATAATAATTTATAACTTGTTTGTAAAATTAATGAGGGGAAGGGGAGAATGTAATCCTCCTGTAACGCCCGTTACAACACCCCCGTTACTGTAATCCAGATTACACATTTTAAAATGTACTCTAAAGTATCATTCATAGTCGGACGTAAGGATACGTAACTAGCGCCAGCGCTCCTTGCGTCGTCGTTTTTGTCTCCCCCTCCGTCACTTACGGCTCCAGGATTTCCGTCCGTGCAGTCAACATTCACCGTCAGGCCGACGTACGTTCGTTTGTACGTTGGCTGTAGTACCAGTGGAACCCGTTGGCAGTATAAGGAAAAAAAGTTTTCCTCGGGCCCTCTTTCTCCAAAAAAAAGACCCACGTTGGTTGGTGGAAGTACTTGAGTAAATGTACTTAAGTATAGACCCGTCGATCCACGGTCTGTGACAATATATAGCATATATAGCACAGTGCAGTAGGGGTCGAAACTCACGTTTTGTAGACAACCATTGTTTTTGTCTAGTTTGTGTCTTTTATTGCGTTGTTTTGGCTAGATGCTAGCCTGCTGCAACCCTCCTGATTTCGTGTATAAAGGGGCGTGTGTATAGAGCCGGCGAGAGACGGCGCCTGATCCCATTGGTTCACCGATCTGTCCGTCAACCCCCGCCCCGTTAACACAACATTACGAGCGACGCCCACTGCACTCTGGTTGGTTGGGAAATGAAACACTTCCTCATACCCAGTACAGGCTATAGTTGGGCCAGGCTTTTATTTTTTAGCAAAACTAAGCAATAAAAGCCTGGAGATCGAGGCTAGCTAGATGCTACAATGGTAGCTTCATGTTGTTAGCTGCGCTGATGCCAGCAGTTGGCTGTGTTGCCAGGTTTTGTGAGAGAAATAAGCAACCAGGTCTATGAAAACAAGCCCAAAAGAATCGACTAGGATATAGCAGATCTACAATATATGTTTGAGAATCACTGGTTTAAATAATAATTGGCCCAAATAAGCAACTACACTTTAGAAACAAGCCCAAATAAAACCGCAACCACCAATACAAAATTGCTTGTTTGTTTACAAGCAACTTTACAGAAAAATAAGCCCAAAGTCGCTTATAATAAGTAGACATGGCAACATTATGGGTACGGCGGTACATACTAGTGGCCATCTAGTGGATGATAGGTGTATTACGCCTGTACACTTTAAAATAAATAAAATAACCCCTAAATAACGTGAGCGACTATGCATGCATCCGTAAAGAACCGACGGAATCCCTCACCCCCTGACGCACGTTTTAGACCCATCTAGGGACTATGAACGGGCCTTAAGATGTTACCGTTACGTTTTTTTTTAACTCTGATTACGTAACGGCGTTACATGTAATCCGTTACTTCCCAACCCTGCAAACAAGGCAAACCAAGGCCCATGAGTTAATCTACAATTACATCAATGCTTCTTAAACATATTGTTAATGGATACACTTCAATACATATTTCAGGCACCAAACACATCCAAGCAAAATGCTAAACAACATTAACAAACACCCCTCCTCCTCTACAGTACTTGGTTGGCACCCTCCAATCTACAGAGGAGTGACAGCCCTGCAGAGCATTGACATATAAAGGTAGACCATGCCTCCTCCGGCTCTGAGGCGTCTGTATCTCGGGCGCGCTTGCGCTTCCGCGGGGCAAGGCGGGAAGCTTCTGCGCGCGTCACAGAGGGGGGACGTTCGGTAGGCCAATCAGAGGCAGGTGGGGGCGGGACAACTAGATTCTGACAAGTCCTGGAAAAGACGCACAGTGATTGGCCAGTAGTCAACGACGCGCTGTGATTGGCCAGTAGTCACTTTGAGTGGCAGCGTGCCCCCTCTAAAATGGCGGCCGCGATACAGGTCGCTCCAACGAACTGCAGCGGCCAATGAGGTGTCTAGGTTTCTATATCTATGGGCCAATGAGGTGTCTTGGTTTCTATATCTATGGACCAATGAGGTGTCTAGGTTTCTATATCTATGCTGCAGAGGAGAAACAGGGGAGGTGGTCAGACCCATGATTACCACCACCACCACAATGAACTACCCACCATTCAATAAACAGAAACTTCAAACATTAAAATGCATTGGGAAAAACGCTGTTAAGAACACTGTCCATGAACCAGCACCTCCACAGTCATTTCCAAAGCCGTCCGGCAAACTTAGTCAAATGGAAGCCGCTGTGTAGTTAGGTGTGTGTACATTAATTGTCCTCTCAATCAGTGGTTGTGTGTAGGGCACTGGCTGCCCCGTGACAATGGTGAATCGTGTTGTATTTTGTGTCACAGCTGGTTCTTTCATTTTCTAATGTGTCTAATGTGTATTTTGGGGAAAAGCTGTAAAGCATACAAGTTAATGATTGATAATTGTTACTTACCTTGTGTGATTGGTAGATGTGGGAGATGCAGTCGCACCTGAAACCACCCATCTTAGTTGACAACTAAGGTTGGGAAATATTATTTGTTTTCTATTTGAACAAAAGCCGTTTCATGTTATTATATGTTTATCTGTGTTTGTCTTTATTATTTTATTATACTTAACTGACTGGAAATTGGTTTCGGGGTATTTGAATAATAGAAGTATTCACTTACTCACTCACCTGTTAACCTGAAGAGTTCAAATACTTACCTTCAGTGATAATTACCTGGAAGAAAGGAAAAAGTATTGATTATCTTCAGTAGAGAAGGGGCTGTGAATTTAATATTGCAAATACTTAGCGGCGTATACCGGTACGGAGGAATAAATCAAACTAAACTTAATCGTATTTTAAAAATAACAAAAAATAACCCAGGGACCTGCTTTATAAGTAACTATTAACTAACTAGCACAGAAAATGTTCATTAATATTAATTAAAATAATCCATTCATTAATATAACTACTACTTTACTTCACATCCATTCATTTAACTCACAATGTGTCGCATCGTGATGCATTGTGAACTTGTTGATCTGCAGTTTTTGCTATTTTCTGATATTTTTCCAATAAAGACTAATACTAAAACGAACCCTT
Organism: Gymnoscopelus braueri; assembly: GCF_963280865.1. Taxonomy (NCBI): domain Eukaryota; kingdom Metazoa; phylum Chordata; class Actinopteri; order Myctophiformes; family Myctophidae; genus Gymnoscopelus; species Gymnoscopelus braueri. Next base: position 54,661,212 of record NC_137609.1, read on the forward strand.
TTCACAAAATAAAAACTAAACCAGACTAGCAAACCCGCTAAAATGGAAGTCAATGTGGCTCTGATCCTGCTGAAACCATGTCCATATTTGGAGTCATTACGTCATAGATATATCATAGACGACTGACGTCATAGATGACTGATGATGTCATAGGCTGGCTACATGAAGTTTGTGATCCAATCTGAGCCATCCTGAGATACACATAATTTCCCATAGTTGTTCGATAGAAAATGGAGGCAGGCAGCGCCCGCCCCCTACTGACGCAAATATATACTTAGGGGTTTTAGCTGAATCATACCGGCAGGCCAGCCTTTTGCTAGCAGGCGAGCTAAAAAAAAACAATCAAAAATAAGACAAACGAGACGAACTGAAGAAAAGCAGAAACACAGCCTTTGGATTTCTTGTGGGACAAACATAAAGGCCCCGGTGCTAAACCCAAACCCAATGCCTCCCTCCAGAAGGCACTCACCCTCGGACATAGACAGATGCTACCAAGAGCACTACAGGGACAGAGGCAGAGGATGGAGGAAGAGGCGCTGGAGGTCACCATCCATGTCCTCCAGCGGTGACAGAGACAGGGAGAGGGACAGAGACAGGAGGGGACGCAGACACAGACAGGGAGGAAGCTACAGCCGCACGAGGAGCGGCCGCGACAATCGCTCGGTGGAGCGCCGGCCAATCGACAGGAGGTTCTGCGAAGGACACCGGCGACCGGATTACAGCAGGGAGGGGGACAGGGGGCGCGACCAGGCGCCGTACGGCGCCGCCGAGAGCTACTACCCGCGCAACCTCTCCCCGAACATGTACACCTACCGCCGTGGCCAGGAGAAGAGGGAACGCGAGTGTGAGGAGTCATACCGCTGGAAGGACAGCGAGCGTAGTCACAAACGAAGACGGCAAAGATCCAGGTCGTACAGCCCGTCGTCCTCGCGGAGCGACAGCCGGGCGCCGGTGCAGCAGAGTGCGAGGGACGACGGGGAAGGGCACCTGATCTGTCGGAGCGGAGACGTCCTGCAAGAGAGATACGAGATCGTCAGCATTCTGGGCGAAGGCACGTTCGGGAGGGTCATGAAGTGCATCGACCGCCACAGGGGAGGACAACATGTCGCCCTGAAGATCATTAAGAACAAGGACAAGTACAAGGAGGTGGCTCGACTGGAGATCAACGTCCTGGAGAGAATCAACCGGAAAGACCCGGAGAATAAACACTTCTGCGTTCAGATGTACGACTGGTTCCACTACTACGGACACGTGTGCCTCTCCTTTGAGCTGCTGGCTGTGAGCACCTTCGACTTCCTGAAGGAGAACAGCTATCTCCCCTACACCATCAGTCAGGTCCGACACATGGCCTATCAGGTCTGCCTGGCCGTTAGATTCCTCCACGACAACAAGCTGACGCACACAGACCTGAAGCCAGAGAACATACTGTTCGTCAACTCAGACGTCACGATGACCTACAACGCGGAGAAGAAGCGCGACGAGCGGACGGTGAAGAGCACGGCGGTGAGGGTGGTGGACTTCGGCAGTGCCACCTTTGACCACGAGCACCACAGCGCCGTGGTTTCCACGCGACACTACCGCGCCCCCGAGGTCATACTGGAGCTGGGGTGGAGCCAGCCCTGCGATGCGTGGAGTATCGGCTGCATCCTGTTTGAGTACTATCTGGGCTTCACCCTGTTCCAGACCCACGACAACAGAGAGCATCTGGCCATGATGGAGAGAATACTGGGACCGGTTCCCTCCAGGATGATACGCAAAGCACGGAAGCAGAAGTATTTCTACCGCGGTTGTCTGGATTGGGACGAGAGGTCATCGGCCGGGAAGTACGTCCGAGAGAACTGCAAACCTCTGAGGCGGTACCTCCTCTCCGAGGCGGAGGAGCACCAGCAGTTGTTCGACCTGATAGGGAGCATGTTGGAGTACGAGCCGTCCAAACGGCTGGCTCTGGCCGACTCTCTCAAACACCCGTTCTTCGAGGGCATGGGGGCAAGCGATTCGGTGGCCAAGAAGAGCTGACCCACAAAGACACAACCGTAGACTCTGTGTCTTAGAGGGAGACCGAGTTTTGCTTTCAGTTTGTCTTGTTTTTAGGAAGAAACGTGGAGCCGATAAACAGGGGAACTTTCATACCCAGAAAGCACTACTTGACTCAGGGATGGCCGGTGCAAGCTAATAGAAAATGTTAAATGGCCTTGTGGGTAGAGTGTCCGTCCGCCCTTAGACTGGGAGGTCAGGGCTCAATCCCTGGTCGGGTCTACCCAAAGACCATGAAAATGGGACCCAATGCCTCCCTGCTTGGCACTGAGCATCAAGGGTTGGATTGGGGGGTAAGTCACTGGCTGCGACATCTTAGCACCATGTCCTGGGGGTGTACTTGTACATCAAGCTGCCTCACGCTACAGGTCGGCTCCTGACCTATGAACTACATGGCAGTTATTACTTACTTACTTCCAGATTTGCCAAACTTTTTCGAATAGCCGAAAAAATATAATGGTGCTTAATTATCTAAACCAGGGGTCTTCAACGTTTTTCAGGCCAAGGACCCCTTAGCTGAGAGAGAGATGAAGCAGAGACCCCCCCCCCACTACATAGCATACAATTGTGTTGCAGATTACACTTTTTCATAGATTTCATAGATAGCTTCATTGACTATCATCAATTCAGGTTTTTTGTTCATTTCAGACATTTAACCACTTAAACCGTCAATACTTAGTACTTGATTTACTCCTTTCCCCCTCCTACACCAAACCTCTTTGCCGAAAATAGACGAAGTACAAGCTCACAACGCCTCGCAGTGCGAGCTTGTAGATCTGCTATTTTCGGCTAATGTTCCCCTCAGAAAAGGAATCCTAGGGTTCAAGTGGTTAACGTAAAACAAAGGTTCCAATCTCAAAGATTTGGTGGCCCCCCCTTTAGTAACTCGGAGGACCCCCTAGGGGTCTCGGACCCCCTGTTGAAGACCCCTGGCCTGACCTGTACCTCATTTTTGCCTGGATACCAGTTTGACCACCAGTGATCTAGAAGACTACATTATTTGTATTTATTTGGGGTGCTCTATGTGACACCTGCATTATCTTGCATTTGAATGAATTTAATTAATGACAGTGAAAGCCATATAGACTGAACTGTCTTATAATCTAGGCCCGTGTCTACTAGGTAAGTGATTCTCAAACTTGTTTTATGTCAAGGACCACCAGTTTGATGTGCCTTTGGCACACATTTGAAACAATCTTTTCATCTACATTGTAACATCCTCAGTGTTATTTTAGTTCCACTTGTACAATCTCAGAGGTTACAGACCCGTAAGGGTCCATTTGGTTCCTAACTATCAATCATTTATAGCTGGGGACCCTCCGGAACAGTGGTTTGGACATGCCCTCAGCCCTCCACTTCCGGTGGTGCGCCTATGTTTTCATTCCGACTAGATAACATTTCTTCCACCACGGAACACTATGGGCCTCGCAGTGGCAACCAAAAAATATGACTCTTTTATGCTGAGGCTGAGGCACACAAACTGATTTAGCTCTGTTCATAAACAATTTACTTAGGAATAAAAAGAGCCATTTTGGCTGTTTTTGTTAGTCCGAAAGAGAGAGGGTCCACGGATCCATTTGGTTCCATCTGTACCCTCGCGGAGTTAAATTTGGACCGCGATGTGACGTTACCGTGCGGAGACAGACGCTGGGGAGATCATTCTCACAGACAGACAACCACACCAGTTACCAACGGTTGCCGCGATGGAGATATATATAACTTAACTGACACGGTATTTATAAACATACTTGTGTGGATTACGGAGTCATTTTTATGAAATCTTGACGTGCGCTGTGCACTATTTGTGTCAGTCCGGGCCGCGGACCATATATTTCGCCTCGCAGACATAGCAAGTCCGTGGAGACTAGAGCGGCTTTGATTGGTTAAAGCGCGGCTTGCTTCCGGATCTAAGGCCTGCCCACTTGTAGGCCAATGTGCATACGGTCTGAACAAGGGGCCAGCCTGACATATTTACATTGAAGCCGATACGGAAAAGAGACAGTTCATATTAATGGCCTGTATGGCGCTGTTTTACCCCTGCAGGTGTCAGAAAGAATATTCTCTCATTGTAAGCGGATGGGTTTTTGACAAACTTTAGACTAGATTTTCTTACCTTAATAAAAATGGTCATACATACTATATGCTTCCAGTCGCTAGTTTAAAGTCTCCTTTCAATCATCAAGATATGCGTTTTGCTAGATTATGGTCCCATTTATTTTAAAATTGACGATGAAGTAGGCTATGCTCCAGGAGGGGAGGGGATGATTTGATTGACAACCTACACAACCAATAGCATTCATTCCCCGCCCCCGCTCTTGATTGACACGCTACCCAGCCAATAGCATTCTTTGGGGATTGTTTTCCGGTTCCCTGGTCACATGTCTGGTCTCAAGCAATAGCGTTTGATTTCCGACGCGCCCTTTGGTATATATTAAAGATGGCGGATTGCACGTTCCTGAACAATCGGCTTCATCTACGGTCTGAAGAAACCAATGGCGTGACGCCGTCCATTCATTTTATACAGTCTATGGTTCTGAACGACCGTCCCGACGGATTCAGATTGCGGAGCTCTGAATCTGTTCTTGAGAGATGACCTCCTACCTGACTAGCATCAGGCTGTTGTACAGCTGAGTGCTGCACTGCAACAGTCACTATGTTTACACTGTGTTATATCTGCTGCTAATGGTGCTAGCCTGGTTCCAGACCATAGACCCCGCCCACTCTCTGAGTGGACCTCCTCTCTTGGTCTGGTGTTGTAAATGTGAACCTAGGATCTATTTGGTACAAAAAGTACCGTCCTCCAATGAGATTCGGAGGTGGGGGTGGGGTCTAACGACAAGCCAATCAGCGAAGGTCTGCGAAAACAAGCTGTGCGATGACGTCAGATGTAGGCGGATCCGTGGATCTCTTGTGATTGGTTTAGGGGAATTTGAATCCCCTCCCCCCTTGTAATGGCCTCCACTGGAGCCAATGTCAGCCTGAAGCTCCACACAGCTTCAGTCTGTGAATCAGGCTAATATGATGCACGAGATTATACACACGAGGGACTTTCTATATCTGTTGCTATGGAACTTGGCTCATTTTAATGCTGTTGTTTCTTTATTTGTTTCTTTATTCGTTTTTTACCGCCTTATATACATAGGGTGCATTATAGTATAACACCACTAATGTAACACCAGTAGTGGATGTATATATAAATATATATATATATATATACCTCCTGAACCACTGCTGGTGAAAACTTCAAATTTCGCCGCTTGGGAAAATGGAAGTTTCACTGTTGGTCCGAGGTGTGTCTCAGTCAGGGTCGCCAGATCTGCTTGTTATAATTTCCCCGCAAGATTCTATTTGAAAACAGCCGATCTACAAGCTCACAACGTGTCGCATCGCGACGCGTTGTGAGCTTGTAGATCTGCTATTTTCAAATAGCTGGTGTATATGTTAAAGTGCTCATGTGGCCCATAGTCGCTTCTTTTGGGCTGGTTTTCCTACGCCTGGTTGCTTGTTTCTCTCACAGAATCTGGCAACACTGGTCTCAGCCCCGCCCCTCGCCCGTTTCCACTGGCTCGTCGACTGTGCCAGGGACCCCCAGAAGAGAAGATTTGTGTAAAAAAAAAAAAAAAACTAAAATTAAACTAAATCTAAGATTTTGAATAATTGTAACAAATATTTTCGAGACTT